>NC_087063.1:48949217-49106217 GCF_963678635.1 Symsagittifera roscoffensis | reverse complement strand
ATCGGGGATATCTTCATTCATCCCACTCCAATTTCAGCTGTGGATTGAAGCGTCGTGTGATTGACTTGGATTTAGCTAAACATTCAAATCTGCATTTGTTCCTGAGAAACCAATCAAGCATGGGCTTATATATTGTTTCATCACGCAGAGTTGAGCGGGAAAGGCTACGGGGGGCCTGATCTGTATATTTCATGTCCATTAGGGGGTATAGTATAAGGGTAAAAAGGCGGGAAACTCCTGATAGGATTGACGCCCACTTTCACTTCTAAATTGGCAGTTTGAAAGGTCTGAGTCGCATAATTCCAAATGGAATGAAATGACCATGAGATGAGTTGGCGAAATAACTTCCAATATAATTGTTCACGTGTCTCAAAGGGGGTCTTACCCAGCCCGAGTGGAGTCAATTCAAATGAATAGGACACAAAATTGAACCTCCTGGAACCTGATCTAAACTATATTTTATGATTGGATAAATTAAATGTTTTACCAATGTAAAGTATTTAATATTAACCAATCACGATCCATCTAACTAACAACCCACTTATTTGTAAGTGCTGAAGTTACTTGTAATTTCAGCACCAGAGAGATTTGAATTTAACTTAGAAATTAGTTGGACTCTCCCGAGCACTTCAGCAGCCGCAATAAACCAGTATACCCTAGATCTATTGAGCCTAGCAGAGACTAGTTAAACAACCTGAGACTAGATAGTATAAGAGTAAGATTAGGATCGGTATTAGACTAAGAAGTTGCACGAATCTATCCGGCCGAAAATAAGATAGCGTGACGAGCAGACGGTGTACCCTATCCGAAATTACTCTATGAGTTAACCAACTCGGTTCTAACTCATCTGGTGCGACCATAAGTCTCGAACAAGACCTTAATAGCTTAGAATTAACCAAAATAGATTAGAAATTAGAAACATTTACAAAATGTTATACGACAATAATTTAATCGAAATGTCTCTACGACTCAATAGATCAGAGCCAATATTCCGAACCATAACAGAACTACCCGGAATTGGAAGAAAACCTCGAACCAGAGACGACATACGACAAAGTAGAAACTTGCCATATAGCTATATGATAGTTAGGCAAAAACCAGAACAAACTTTTATATTTAGAATACTACTGGCAATGAATTTAAATTTTCATTTGCAAACCTAAAATTTTGAAGTCAATCTTCAAAATCATTTCAGGCGCTAAACAAAATTATTAATATACAATAACGATTGATAAAAAGATCTAAGATCGTTTTCCTAAAATTCTGCAGTAATATACAAAACATGTTTGAAAAATATTTATTGAAAAATAAAAAATAAAAATTAGTAGCATGACAATAAATGGTTAGTAATCATAAATCATCCTGTTGTTCCAGCTCCATCACCTAAAACATAACAGCAATCATAAACCCACTAATATCATCAAAACACTAAATCTTTCCTTTACACACATTTAAAATTTTATTAAAACTTAAATTCACTTAATTTTAAAACCAGATCATCAAGGCTTATCCTTGGATCTTAAATCATTTTCTACTTAATTAAATTTCAAAAATTGATCATCAAGGCTTATCCTTGGATCAAACAGAACAACTTTGTTCTCCCCCACCCACTTAATTAGTGTCTAACGACCTCAAACGTCGATTCACTACCCAACCCTTTCTAAAGACCTAAGACTAATAGAAATTTTTAAACAAAACTAATCATTCAAATTAGGATAAACAGTGAAGAACTTCGGTTATTCATCCTTCACTTGACCCCCCCCCCCCCTCTTACCAGACCCAGGATAAATCTTAGACTTAGTAAGTTTAAAATAGTATCTAACGAACTACTCGCGTTCTAATTATACCTGAACCTTGTGGATCGATTTACTATTCTCCAACCCTTGAACACAATCACTACCCCTAAGTAAGATTAAGTAAGTTAACACCTTAACTTATACTAGCCACGAGAAAGTAAAAAAATCATTCTTCGGAATCGATATACTTTTCTCTCCAACCCTGAACAAATAGACCCAGGTTAAGCTAACCAAAAAATCGTAAGAACTAACAGTTTAAGAAAATAGAAATCATTTAACAACCTTTTGCATCCGTCATCCTAAACCTTATGTCATTTAAAAACCTAGGAAATAAACAAACAATCGTTTTACACAATTGTGAAATAGATAACAAAAAATACGACCTTGTAATCACACCTCATACACAAACAGTTGGATACATTCGAACAAAACGACAAACACTAAAAAGAAAAATAATAACGAAACAAAGACAAATAACACGAAAAAGATTTTCAAAAAATCGAAACGCATTTTCAGAATCAGAAACCAACAGTTTAGACGAACTTTACAAACTAAAAGAATCAATAGATAAAAATTACCCACTTCACGATCAATTATATTTTTCTGACTCAGAAACAACTTCAAATTCATCAAAAAGAGGAAAAAGAAGAATAAAAAAGCAGTATAAACACAAACCAGTACATTTATACAATTGGAATCAACCAATTCGACACATTAATAATTACATATTAACAGTCATCGAACGAAAAAATGAGCTCAACGCACACTCCAGGTGAAGAAAGTCCAGATGATGATGAAATCTTTCCTTTTATAGTAGATGCAGATACTGATAGAGGACAACACATATTTTGTCAAAATTTACTCGTAAATTTATTTGAACCCGGAATCAGTCCATGTAAAACAGAGTTCCCAGATGTAAAAATCAAAAGACAAATCATAGACCACTACTTAAAAGATATATGCAACATAACACAACAGTATGGAATCTACTCCATAGAATTCACCTCACCAAACCATAATAATAGAAAATATACAATTCAAACAGACGATCTTGATTTAGAATTTTCAAAAGTTTTTTCAGAATATATAAAAAGCATCCAATATCATAACTCACAAAGAGCAAACTCCATATTCACCAATGAAGTTTTCGCAATAATACATAGTTATATTTCGATATTAGAAAACGAAATCCTAATAACAAATGTCTCACCGACAGAAACATCTAAACATTTAAGAGTACGACATGAAATCACACTACTCTCTAGTTATTTAAACATCATTAAAGAAAATTTCACGAAAGACGACGTTTCACAACATACAAAACACGATCTACAAAAAATTTTGGCATGGTTCATAATAGATTATTTCACACACAATATTGATTTAATTGCACAAGCAAGAAAAAATTTTAGACCCCAAAACTCGAACGATGATACCGCTATCACAGAACAATCAGATTATGTTTGGGACCCTGAATGGTCTCATCCCGCATTTATAAGCTTCCCACAATCAATCTCAAGTCAAGCAATAAGTACGATATCTTACATAAGAGATTATGTAAAAGTAATACCATTAACCATTGATGCGACACCATTAAACTATAATACATTTTTACCCGATACACAAAATAATAGTTTAAACTCTACAGTTATACACAATGAAAATCTCAATGGAACTAGGAATCTTACTCAACAAGATATCCAGACACCATCACACTTCATAAATGAAGAAATTGTACACACAACAACTACACAACAAAGTATTTCACCAATACGCCCAAATTTAACAACACCAAGAAATACAAATCCTTCACAAACACAGGTAACCTTACAATCAACCGTTAAACCTTCGGTTGCCCCTAAATATTCACATATGGATTACCAAACATACAGACCCATGACAATACCATCAAAAACACGCAAAACATTCACTAGAAACAACTTTACAGACCATAATTATAATTATACACATCCATCAAAAACATATAATCAACCACAAAGAAATTTTAACCAATATACAAGATCTCGAAATTGGGATAACCCAATGACCCAACCTAATTCAATAAATTTCCAAACAAATCCTCCACAGGATCACAGTGAAAATTACCCATTTTTTCAACAAAATAAAAATAAAAAACAGACATCTTATCAAATGGATTATTTATCCTCAGATGATGATTTCTTACAACCAGATATATTTGCACCAAATACTCAAGAATATCGTAGACAAGGAATACAGAAAACACGTACAAATCATAGAAATTTTTCTCCACAACCAATAGATGCACAACATCAACAACCAATTCAACAACAAAATCTAATTAATACACAATCTTTTCAACCAATTCAACAACAAAATCCAATGACTGCACACTCGTATCAAGCATCACAAATGCAAAATGAAATACCACTCCCATATTATCTCCAACAACATGAAATAACAAGAAACCAACTTTCGAATGCAGCAGAATCATTACAAATGACAATGAATCCATACCTTATGGGTGGATCATCAATAACATCAAACAAACCTTTAATGGTTTTCACAGGAACAGACCCTGAATACTCTGTAGAAGATTATTTAAATGCAGTAACAGCAAACCTGATTTTAAATATTGGACCTGAACCAATTAATACGCCACTACATCAAAACTGGATACATCGACGCACAGCGTTAATACAAACAACCTTAGATGGCGCAGCCCAAAAATGGTTTTCAGTACTACCTCTAGAAATAAAATCAAACTGGAAAAGGTTTACACAGGAATTTTCAAAAATGTTTGACTCCGAAAGAAACAAACAACAACAAAGAGTTTTATGTAATGAAATTCGCAGATTACCAAACGAAACCATCAAGCAAATAGCAGTACGAATCGAAACACTAGTTCGAAAAGCATACTCACTAAATACACATGACTATAAAAACACAAAGATGACAGAAATCTTAATGATGACCTTAACACCACAATTAAGGAAAATAGCAATAAAAAAGAGAGCATCCCATCCTTCTTCAATTCGAGAACCCGATTTAGATTTTCGAAAACTAGTAGACAAATTAGAACAAGCAGAAATCACGATGAAACTAGAAGAAACGGAAAATCTGAAATTACAATACGTTAACAGAATTGAAACGACTCCCACTAATATTAATAATATACAGGAATCAGAGACAGACCTCGTTGAAAAAATCACTGAAATACTCAATATTTACGAAAAGAACCCAAACTTTAAAGGCAAACCCTCGTTGAAAAAATCACTGAAATACTCAATATTTACGAAAAGAACCCAAACTTTAAAGGCAAACCATCTTTCAAAAAATGGTGTAATTATTGCCGACGATACGGACATAGTATTTCCGAATGTAGACAAAAACAGCAAGACAATCAAAATAAACCTCAAAAATATAAAGAACCAAATAAATCATTCTATCAATACATGAAAAAAGATCAAAATCTACCGAACAAAACAGTTTACAGTAACAACAGTTCAGGAAAACCACTCCCGAACAATACAAATTATACAAGAAATCAATCACCATATAACTCAAGTTATAGAGGAAGATCACCAGAACGAAGAAACACGAATAATTCATCACAAAATCACTACAATAGACCAAATAGTCGAAATAACTACTCCAGATCAAATTCAAATACACAACGATTTGTTTCTAGATCTAATTCCCAATCAAGAAATAACTACTATCCAAACAACCAATCACGAAATTCATCATACAATAGGAATAGAAACTACTCCTATAATCGAAATAGAAGTTATTCAAACAACCGAAACCAGAATTACCCGAACAATCAATCAAGGAATAACTCATATAATAGATCGAACTATAACAGACCAAACAAGAATTACCAAAACAGATCGCGAAATAATTCACAAAATCGACACTCAAGTTATAATAATCGTTATAGAAATTATTCCCAATCACCACACCGGAATAATAATAACTATAATAATTCTAATAACCGCCACAGAAGTAGTACACCTAAACATCAAAGACAAATCAATCAAGTACAATCTAACCCAGAAACAACATCAGACCCTCCAGGTATTGATGACACAGTAACTGATACGTTACAACTCAATCAAATAAACTGTACATCATCAGATTCAGAAAGTGATACTGAAAACACTCTTTCTATCAATATGATAAAAGTCGAAAATGACTATGAATCTGTCATATATGAACAATCCTTTCCATCACACATATATGAAAATCAATCAGAATTTCTTCAAAATTATTACACTACACCCATAAATTCCACACCAACGACGCAAGAAACAAACGAGATTAACACTACAGATCAAACCAATAAAAATACCAAAACAAAATGCTTGAATACAAACCACATTTATCAAAATATACAAAAAGAACAACCCAAAGAAAAAATTTGGACAATACCATTTCTCTTAGAAAGCCCAAGAAATAAAGAATTTCAACCACCAGACCTTGAAATAGATTTTTTAATTGATTCAGGAGCAGAATCAAACATAATAAACATCCCCACATGGAATGAAATAAAAACTTTACACCCAAAGCTAACACCTCTTGAAACCTCCAGTAAGTTAGCAACAGCACAAGGATCAACATTGATAAACTACGGAAAAATCCAATTATTTCTCCTCCCCACCAGAACAATGGAACAAAGCAAAATTTTAAATAAGCCATTTAAACAAATATTCCATATCACTGACATTAAATATAATATCATTGGAATACCATTTATTTCGAAGTATATACCAACAATTAACATACTAAATAGTAAAATATTAATCAAAGATAAATATACAAAAACAAAAGAAACATCCTTAACATTTTTTCAAAGATTAAATAAACAACCACCATTCTTTTCAAAATTCTACCCGATATTTAACCAACAAAGAAAACACCTAAAACCACTATCAGGAAACATCTATAATTTTTCAATCAAACAAGTTCACCAATATGATAAAGAACAAAACAAACAAAAATTTTTTATGTCAGATTTTGAATTCAAACCTATTCACAAATTTTTCAAAATCACAATCTCATCCATAAAATATTTGAAAAATTCGAATTCAGATATCATTTCCTTACATGTCTATAACAACACACCTTACCAAGTAACATTACCTTTAGGACTTTTAGGATATTGTGAAACCAACGCTACAATATCACCAATACACGAAAAAGCCTATCGCGTAAATAATATACTCCAATTACTAGATATTTGCCAATCTACAATTCTTAATGAAGAATTATCTATAAATAATATAATAAGTAACGAAAACAGAAATACGGATTATTTCACAAAAACTCCATATTTCAAACCTACATTCAACATAAGTAACTACACAGAGGACCAACAAAAATTTTTAACAATGTTTAATTTCCAACATTCACAAATAACACAAGACGAATTCGAAAAGTTAGCCAAACAGCTAATTAAATATTCATCAGTCTATGCAACATCAAAATTTGATGTTGGCAAAATCAGTTCATCACTACATCTCCCGTTAAAACCAGACGCAGTTTTCAAAAAACAGAGAGCAAGTAAAGTACCAATTCACTTACATGATAAAGTGAACAGATTACTCGATATTTTAGAACAATACAACATTATATCACCAGTTAATAAAGAAGAACAACCAAAAGGCAACACATTTATCAACCCCGTTATCATTCTAGCTAAAGGAGAATCATTAAAAATCGTTCTCGACGCTAGATACCTCAATTCACTCATAGATGAATCAAAATGTAATTGGCCCATTGAACCAATACAAGTTATTTTAACAAAAATAAACGGCAAATACTTTACAACCGCCGATATGAATAGTGCATACAATCAAATGCCACTAGATGAACAATCACGACGTTTAACACAATTTGTTATCGGAAACCAACAATATGAATTCAACCGCTTATTCTATGGAATATCCATAGGACCAGCAGCATTTTCAGCTTTTATGAGCAAAATTTTTAGACCACTGATACTCAAGAAAAACGCAATCACCTATTTAGACGATGTTTTTATGCAATCACAAACAAAAGACGAGATGTTCAATGTTTTAGAAAAATATCACCAAATACTTCAGAACGAAAATCTGAAGGCCGCCCCCGATAAATCACACTTCTTTTTGACAAGAGTTAAATTCTTAGGACATAATATAGAAAGAAAAACAATCACTCCATTGAAATCACGCATTGACGCTATTCAAAAACTTCAACCACCAACAAATAAAAAGAAAATCCAAGAATTTCTTGGAATGTTAAACTTTTTAAGTAAATATGTTTATAAAATGCAATTATATCTACGACCATTTTATAACATCCTTAGACAACAAAATAATTTTGAATGGAACACAGAACATCAAACACGATTTGAAGAAGTAAAGAAACTTTTAACTGAACAAATTTCAAACACAATTCCAGATTCAAATCAACCATTTTATGCAATGTGCGATGCTTCGAACTTTGGCATCGGTGCAGCACTATTACAATCACATAATGGTACAAATAAAATGAACCTCATATCAGCAAATTCTCGATTATTCACTCAAGCAGAGCTACGACTCTCAACTCTAATGAGAGAATGTACAGCCATAATATATACGCTGACAGAATATGAATTTCTGATACTTGGATCAAAACATCCAACAGTTCTATTCACAGACCATAAACCAATCATCTTTCTCTTTACACAAAAATCTAACCCAAACCACCGAGTTTACAGATTTCAACTAATTCTAATGAAATTTCCAAACTTACATATAGTTTGGACTGCAGGAAAAAATCTTGCATTACCAGACACCTTAAGTCGAAATACACCACCTGAATTACTTACACGAAAAACAACAGTTGAAATACCCAAAAACATAAAATTCTACCTTGCAGAAAACGAAACATCACCCCGATTGGAATGCAAATATGCAGTAAAAACTGATATTGAACAATCACAAATAAATAATTTACAACATTTCCCACTTTATTTAGATTGTCAAAATAATCATTATGAAGTTGATCTACTTGGAACATCAACTTTCAAACCAATCCCATATTCTCAATGGATAAAAAATAACACCCAACAAAAACGAACAAAACAACACCCGCCTAAAAAAGACCATTTTCCACTAATTGAAAAAGAAGATTTAACTGATAAAATAAATTTATCAGGACCACAAACAAATGATTCAAAGTACACAATAAATCAAGTTTTTGACCTTCACGACCCACTTGATACAATACCCTTATCTAAATTAGAAATCGAAAACATTTTTCTCCCCCCAACAGAAATAATTACAATTTCAACACTGAAACAATATCAAAATCTTGACCCGATAATTAGACAACTAAAATCATGGCACAAATATAAAACTAAACCTGTCAAGGCAGATTCAACCATTCTAGGAAACAAAACACTCCTCCGATACTTTCGCAAATTTAACAACACAACAATTAACGAAAATACAGACCTTTTAGAGTATAACCTGAATGAATCTACAGTTCCATGTCTCCCTTTAAGTATGATTCTTATAGCTTTTAATATTTCACATACACAAAATATTAAAGGACACTCTGGATCAGAGAAAACATATTCAAATTTTATACAAAACTTTTACTTCCCAAATGCACCAATTTGGATAAAAGTACTATGCAATGATTGTATAGTATGTCAACTAAATAAACCTTACCCAAATCAAAAACAAATAGCACAAAAACAAGATTTTAAAGGACAAAGCTTGTACTTTAACCATCGTATCTCATTTGATACCAAAGGACCAATTTCACCCTCATCCGAAGGAAACTCCTACATTATGGTAATTGTTGACGCATTTACACATTATGTAGCACTTAACCCAGTACCACATTGTAACGCTTATTACGCTTACACAACACTCTATGAACACTGGATAGCAAAATTCGGACTACCAGAAATTTTAGTTACAGACAACGGTACAGAATTCATAAATAATGAAATTATCACACTATGTCATTTATATAACATTAAACACAAACCACGTACATCTCATGCACCTTGGACAAACGGCTTAGTCGAAGGTATGAACCGTTCATTACAAGAATATCTTAGATGTATCATCAACGGAAATGATACAAAATATACCGAATGGTCAGCAGATGTAAAATTATTTCCCTTAGCATATAATTCACAAATTACGACAACTTTAGGAATGTCACCATACGAAATGGTTTTTAACCAAAAGCCACGCAAACCAATAATGTTTACAGCAAATTCTCATAAAAACGCACAAGGTTATTGTCAACCAAATAAAGACTCAATTTGTTATAACCTACCTTTACATACACACGATGAAGATCATTTTCATCACCCACAAATTCTTAAACTAGCCTCCGGTACACACACCGAATGGATTCTAAATAGAGATAAAAAACACAATGAAATTTATCAAAAAATAACAAAAAAGTTATTACAAAGACAAAACATTAATGAACAAATCAATTCACGTTTTACACCAGCCTCCGAATTAAAAATTGGAACATTTGTTTTAATACCTAATTTTAATACTCAAAAAGGAATTTCTAAAAATTACAACCCCTTCGAAAAGGACCATACCAAATAATTGCAAAACCCACTGATGTCACATATAAAATTACCGACTCAAACAAAAAAGAAATCGTTCAACATCGAAACAACCTATTACCTTATTACCCAAAAGAATACGCACTCCGCGAATTAACTCAATTATATTCTTTCACAGGATTAAAAATCATTCAAAATGAACCACATCTGAAAAACACAGAACAAAATGATAACCCCACCGAAAATCAAAACACAAAACCAACCGCCACCAAAAACAATACACAAAACCATAAAGAATCTTCAAGAACACTGGATAGCAAAATTCGGACTACCAGAAATTTAAGTTACAGACAACGGTACAGAATTCATAAATAATGAAATTATCACACTATGTCATTTATATAACATTAAACACAAACCACGTACATCTCATGCACCTTGGACAAACGGCTTAGTCGAAGGTATGAACCGTTCATTACAAGAATATCTTAGATGTATCATCAACGGAAATGATACAAAATATACCGAATGGTCAGCAGATGTAAAATTATTTCCCTTAGCATATAATTCACAAATTACGACAACTTTAGGAATGTCACCATACGAAATGGTTTTTAACCAAAAGCCACGCAAACCAATAATGTTTACAGCAAATTCTCATAAAAACGCACAAGGTTATTGTCAACCAAATAAAGACTCAATTTGTTATAACCTACCTTTACATACACACGATGAAGATCATTTTCATCACCCACAAATTCTTAAACTAGCCTCCGGTACACACACCGAATGGATTCTAAATAGAGATAAAAAACACAATGAAATTTATCAAAAAATAACAAAAAAGTTATTACAAAGACAAAACATTAATGAACAAATCAATTCAAGTTTTACACCAGCCTCCGAATTAAAAATTGGAACATTTGTTTTAATACCTAATTTTAATACTCAAAAAGGAATTTCTAAAAAATTACAACCCCTTCGAAAAGGACCATACCAAATAATTGCAAAACCCACTGATGTCACATATAAAATTACCGACTCAAACAAAAAAGAAATCGTTCAACATCGAAACAACCTATTACCTTATTACCCAAAAGAATACGCACTCCGCGAATTAACTCAATTATATTCTTTCACAGGATTAAAAATCATTCAAAATGAACCACATCTGAAAAACACAGAACAAAATGATAACCCCACCGAAAATCAAAACACAAAACCAACCGCCACCAAAAACAATACACAAAACCATAAAGAATCTCCAAAACAAACAAAAAATAGAAAAATGACCGAACAAATAATACCCCAAGAACAAATCGACAAATCAGAAAATAGAAAAACAACAAGACTCCGAAATCAACCACGTAAAAACTATAAAATATTCATCCCCCAATCTAAAATTTTAAAGAAAGTGGAATTTCAAAAGTAATTTTAACATTATACTTCACTATCTTGAAACCTTCGAAACATTTTTCATTTACATTTTTCAAAATAACATGCTGACAAGTACGTAATAATTCTAGTTCAAAATAGACCAATAGGATTCATCCAATCCGTCACTTTCTCTAACTCAAACTAAGACCAATTAGACGAATCATATAGAACTCCAGGCACATCTATAACTATAACTTTACGACCTCCAGGTCAAAAATAAGCAAACCACTCCAACTTGACAACTAAAATAAATATCACCATAATACCGTACCCCTCCCTTATCTAATAACCCAAAGATCAACAATATTTCCCCAACTCAGACCACGAATACCCCCAAAGCAAATTTGTTAACTTAGCCTAAAGTAACAAAATGAACATTTTAATTAGCCTAAAGTATAAAAATCTCACCATACCCCGGATCATTTGACAAACAAAAATAAAGAAAAAGACGACCTCCCAGTCACCATGAAAATTGCCCCCAACAATTTTTTACAAAACTCAACCCACTTGTCAAAAAACTAATAAATAATCCGACCACACTAGAAAATCGCCTCAAACAGCAAAAAATATTCGACCAAGAGATCATTTCTTAAATGCTCTTCTCTCAATCAGTTACTCAAATACTCATAAATCTTAAACATTTTTTTACAATACTTGAAACCTTTATAATATTTCTTTTTGATATACTTGAATCTTTTCTAATAATCCTAATCATTTTTTGTAACATTTTTTTAATTTTCTACACTATACTCGAACTATTCCTCCAACTTTCCAAAACCCTTGATTACATCCACAGGTACGAGTCATATAAATTGTCTAAATGATACGAACAATTTTCAGTAGAACCGATATTTTTTTATTGTTTGTAATTTTCATAGCATTCTTATCATCCCTCATTTTGACAATATGTAAATGTATAAAGAAAGCAATCCTCACATTTGCCCTAGCAACAATCCTTCTAATTCTCTTTTTGGAAGAATATTATAATAAGCACAAAATTTCTCACTAAAGTAATAATTCAAAAAACTATCAAAAATTGCTACCCAACAGTCACAGAATCAGTCTTCACCGACATCATCCCAAGATAACCAAACACCACCTTCAACTACTCAAAATCCTCAAACATCTACACGAATTTCTTTTCAAGACAATCCATACACTTTTGAAGAACGACATGCTCGTTTATCAGAACCACTAGAACCAGTTCAACGACAAGCACCTCTAAGCGAACCAACATATAACCTATACCCAACACTACCACAAGAACTAAGTAGAATAAGAAATCCTAGTCAAAACCAAAATACAGTCGAAATAAATAGACAAATTATACATCCTCGACGAAACAGAAATCTTCAAACTCCCCGAGTTCATTTTAATATACCTCAATCCCCATCACAAAACACTCCAGAAAACCCCATTGGTATATTACCAGAAACCCCTACGCTTCTTTCACAACGTAGCACCTCAAGCCTACCATCAGATTACTTAGGTTCAGCACCAACATCTGAGCAAATACGTGAAAATCCTTTCAACCCCACAAACCAAACATCACGATTTCCATATTGGACTACACATTCATTTACACAAGGTGAACCAAATTTAGTCAATGACCCCATAGATATTTCTACGGATACAACAACATCCTCATCACTACCAGAAACATTATCACTACCATCAACACCATCAATAAGCCAGATTTCACCACCACCTTTTAACTTAAATTTTCCAAATAATCTCGACGCCAGATATCGAGAACAATCATCAATAAATATTCCTTTAAGACTAGATTGGAATACATTTACAGCACCTCCACCACTATTTGGACAACATCAAGAAAGTAACCGCCTTCATAACTGGGCACTTAATAGATTACAATATCGCCAAGATATTCACAACGATATCCGTGATCACAATATTCAAATACTCCAACAAAACAGTTTACAATTAAAGTTTGAAATCACAGTTAAGTTAAATAATATTACCCAACATCCCTACCCATTAAATCCACCTAACATAACAGCTCAATCACTACCACCACCGTTTATAACTACTGAAGTAATATACAAATACGACAGATATACCAAAAACACAATTGGCTACATTACATTTTATAATCCATACTCAGGATTATCATACACATGTATATTCTAAAATTATTAATTTTTCTCCAACTCCTTTTTCTAGTAATCTCAAATCAAAACATAAACCCTTCCCCTCGTACAGGACCACAAGATTTATTAGTAACACATTACGATTGTGAAGAAAATGAACAAAAAACACTACATAAATATGCAATAAATCAAGTATCACAATGTGAAACAGAACCACAAGCTATAGAAACCACAGATGTAATAGCAACACTCTATTCAAAAGCCCGAGCAACAACAGTTACAGGTTATAAATTCACAGCAACATTTTCCGAAAAGAAAGTACATTGTTCACAAGTCTCGAACGGAAACAAAAACCGACTTGACCATGAATCATTCTATCAAAGTAATATAGAACGTCTTTTACATCTCAATCCCGACGATTGTAAAAATGAATTACTTAGACTAAACATCACACAAAATAAAAACTCCCAAAGAAAATTAGTGAATTTTCAAGTTTTTTCAGACTCTGTACATCAATCACAACTTGAAAGACACCAAGGACATATAAAACTAGACGAAAAATACCCGTATAACGGCGCACACGGACGATTAACCTATGACCTACACGATAAACATTGGATACCACACATTGGTATAAATGACCCATCAAACTGCAAAGCAGACACAAAAAATAAAGGATACCAAGAAATAATGTTTTTTGATTGGAAAATACAACTCGAAAAAATACAACTAACACGAGATTTATCAGATAATACAATGATCTATCAAGGAATCCGATTACCTTGTAAAAATGATCAAGGTTATTGCGACCCTACAACGAGAACACAAGCAACAATTGTTTGGTTCCCCGAAGATACATGTACAACATTTCAAGTAGCAAAAATACACGCTCGTATGATAAAATTTCACGAAAAATATTTTATACAATCAATTCCATATGAACAAGTCCATCCATCACGAAAACTAAGTTCTAATTTTAGAAACATAGACAATATAGAAAATAAATTGACACGTTTTCAAATATATCAAGAAACAGAACTTGCATGTAAATACAGGAATCCACTTCACAGAACACAATACTCTGAAATATTAGTTGAATACGAAAAAGGATTCGACATGACCACTGGAAAAGTAAAAATCGACCCATATGCCACAGGTCATCCTCTAAACGAAGGAACATCCTATATACCAGTTAATTTTGAAAAAAGCAACGGACAACCTGGTGGACATCTAAAACCCCATGACACCAGAAGCACACGCTTACAAGAATTATCACTAATGAATACTACATATTTCGGTAATATCCACTATGATATTCATTCAGATATGAAACTAGATTATACAATTAGCCGAATTTTTCAAGAAATGTCACTCTCCGAATTAGAAACACTACACCAACTATGCGAATTAGAACGAACACAAATATTACAATCACTTGCACTAGCAGTATTAAAAATACCCTATGCAGGATACTTATTATCTGGAAATAGATCAAATTTTTTAGACTATGAAGGAAACATCTTATGGTTTTATACTTGTACTAAAAAAGTATCACCACTATACGTTTTTGAAGATAAACGATGTTATAAAAGAATCCCTATCTTTTATAAGAATAAAGTACATTTCGTGGATACACTTTCACGAAGAACCTATTTCTGGGATACCGCAGTCCCATGTGGATCAGAAAACAGCCACAATGTAGTACAACTAAACCCTGATGAAAATAAATATTATCTTCTCACTCCATATCCCACATTAATGCAATCACTCAAAAAATGTTCACCAGAAAGCATTCGCGCTATTGCTCGAAACCCAAATATAGACTTACAATCAATAGGAATCTATTCAAAATCAGATATTCAACATCACATTAGAACACAACAATTCCAAGAATTATTAACACAAATGGACACTATACAAAGACAATCAATAGACCAAAATCTACGCAAACTTGCAGAAACCGCAGGATTTGCCGATATCTACACGCAAGACTATAGCGGATATTTTAAAGACATTAAAGATTATATATATCTAAACGGTGAAAAATACCGTCCCCAAGATATATCACCAATTAACATTTTTAGCTTTGTTACACTCAAAAATGAGATCCTCGATTTTCTAGGATGGCCCTACTACATCTTAGAAAAATTGACTATTTTATACGCAATGTTTAACTTTATTGGATTTCTTTTCTCACTTTTAAAAGGAATCTACAACACATGTGCTATACACACACAAGTAAACAGACAAGCAAGCGTAGCACGCATACTCTTTGCAGGATTTTTTGGAATCTTTTCTACATCTATAAACAAAATTCTTTTAGACGCACAAATAAAAGAATATAACACAAAAATAGCAACACGACAAAATACATACGACGAAGAACATAACAATGTAGACATAACGCCAACGGCACCACAATTACCACCCCTACCAAATAACCATCCACTATCCCTAGTCCCACGAAATTTTCGAAATTTAGCCATCACACATAATCCAAATTTTCGACTCACCACATCACAAAGTCCCATTCAACATATAATGACACACCAGTCACAAGAGGATAATACTTATGAACAAATTATTGAACAACCCCATACCACCGCTTTTCAGTCTCAAAATAATCATTTTTTTAGCCCACGATGAGCCGCCAACTTGGATCACTACACCGATCAAATTCCCACCCAACCAATCTTACCTCTCCAATCCCAATAATACCACTTTTTGCTTTTCCGCCACCCGATTTTTCACCTAGTAATGTAACATCAGGCATGAATTCCGACACTAATTCACACATCTCAGTTTTATATTCCATCTCACAACTCAATAACCCGAATATTGAAACCCCCGATGAATTTGCCGACTCAGAACCATCCCCATCCAATAATTTTCATAACTCTTCTAATTTTTCTCAACCCCCTTTTCAACCCATATTATCCAATAACCCTGACCCAATCACTCCCACACCCTCTTATGCTTCCCAAGTTACCCCAACCTACTCCTCATACCATTCTGACCAATCATCTCATTCTCCAGACACCCCCCGAATCTCCCCAGAGCTAGATAATTTTATTACCCTTCAACAACAACCCTACCACCTTAATACCCCAACCATAAACCAAATCTCCTCCACTATAAATTCATCCAACCCCCCTACCCCTACACCCTCTTCAAATTATACTGAATCATTAGCACCATCATCCACATCAACTGAATCTTCACTCAACACTAATAGAGCTTACCGCACTTTTAAAAGAAAGTTCCCCAACCATCCTTTCCCAGCAAAACCAGGAACAGCCCGTGAATACATCAACCACCCCAAGCATACTAACACAAAAGAATTTTTAGCCATCACCTTACCCTCATTCCCACAATACACCTTAAACATCCCCCACGACACTAACGAAACACGCAACTTTGTAGATGAATACGTTTTAATGCCCACTCTCTCTTGGACCTCATATTATCATTTTACTAACCCTCTTTGCCTACCTTTATCTAACACTCACATCGATATAGAGCGAAATACGGACATGCTATATCGACTCACTACACCACTAACCGCTAGACAATTTACTTACGTTGGATATAAAAAATCACTAAAAACACACACTGCACCTAGAGCTAACGAATATACACTCGAATACTATGATCACAACATCATCAGAGCTAACCAAGATCAATTCTTAGACGACGATCGCTTCGCTAATCCACAAATTACCGAGAAATTTTTCATCAAGACACCATATATATTCACACTAAACATCTTCGACCGAAAGTTTGATCACATTATTTCAGAAGCACTAACAGACACACAAGCATACGAAAGTTTTAAAGAACGCTTCCAAATATTTTCACTAACCTTTCATTTCCTTGCACCACACGAAAGAGATTTACACTGCTCACACGATATTATGTTGCGCACTAAACAAACCCACACATAAAGTTATTATCGCTTCATCCAAAATCACTTTGACCTACACACACCCTCTAGACAACCACACCATCGTTTTCAATTCATTAATTCCAAATACACTTCACCATTTTTCCTAAATTTCACATATTGTATTAAAGACACTAACCTCCATGGTATTCTTCGTAATTATGACCCCATAACCCAAATGTACATCTTCTGTCCAATCACCAAGACCTTCAACGCCGAAGAATCCCGACCCTTCCTTATCCCGCACGAGTTTGTACAACCTATAGAAATCCCAATTTTAGAATTCATCCACAACACTAAATTCAATCACAAATTATATAATCTAATCCAAAACACACCTTATGAGTTTGCAGTTGGCACTGAAGAACTAACCACTATTAAGGCACTTCAATTGCTTTGGCCACTGCTTCAGACTAAAAATATCATCCGCATCTTAGCTAAACTACTAACAACTTCAGAACTAATTCACGACATCTTCCCCCACGGTTTTTTCCCCGACGACTAACAGGTAAGTATGAATTAAATGAATATAACTAACTAATTGAAATATTAAAAAACTCACCATACTTTATCCATGTTTTCCTTAGATTTTTAGCCTTCATCCGACGATCACCTACAAAAACCACAAAAAACAAATAAAGATCGCAAATTTCATCAAACAGACTTCAACAATTCTATTAATCTCTTACACTTATAAATTTATAAATTTAATACCAATGCAGTAAATTCATTTCTAAAATTTTCCCCACAAGCAGTAAATCTAAATATGATGAAAATTTGTAACTTAAAATTCCCCCATAACTAGCAGTAAATTTCCAAATTCTATGCAGTAAATTAATAAAATGCAAATGCAGTACTAACCTTTTGATATTTTCATTCATTCGCACAGAAATTCTATCCACACTCGCACAGCTCGCCCACGAAGAATTGTTTAAAATAATGAATTTCAGTTTCAAGTTTTCACACTCAACAACTCTAACATATAATAACATGTTTCAAACTTTCCTTTAACCCGGTTGGAAAGGAATCATATATTAAACAAAACTAACCAACGCAGCTTACTAAACACCACAACACATAGCATAACAGCATGACTAAGAAAAGGAAACCAACGGTACCCAAACCGGATTAACCCAGTTTAAAACTGGATAATTTATTCTTTTGAAGACTATTATAAAGTCTAAGAAAGAAATAATAAAACACAAAAAAGTCGAAAGACAAACCCATACCACAAACAATTTGATTTTTGGAAAAAGGACATAACCAACAAGACATAAGAAAAACCACAACAAACCCAACATAAAACGTTGTCACATAACAGGACCCCTCACAAAAACCGCATGAAATCATACTCCCATTCCTGGCCTAACCCACCAGGAAGGACGTCCTGAGCATGCTCTATAGCCGGCCTAACCCACCGCGCTACATCCACGCTTTGTGACCACACCTCTATTTTTAATAAGAGCTACTCAAGTGTGAGTAACTCTTCAAAATAACCGAACTAAAACAAAAAGCTTTTGTGAAAACAACTAACTAAAATCATTATTAAAAAATATTAAACTAATAAAAGTTTTATAAAATGTAAAATCACATGATGCAATACATAGATCAGAATACAACACCAAGGACGAACATCAAAAGACAAAACGACCCCACCACACTCGAGAGAGAATGACCAACTACAATCAATATGCCGCTCACAATCACAACTCAAAGGATTTAGAGTACGACTTGACCTCGCAGAAAAGGACTTCATTGAACTAGACCAATGACCACCTCGATGACCCAAGTGTACGTACAGATCCGAGTAACCAGGCATCCCCTCCACGCACAATCTCCACGCCATTCCCAAACTAGACCAGACACAAAAGAAGTTCTCCACGCAGAACAGAAAAACCTGACATAGCCAACCATTCTGAAATCAGATTTGAGTTTGTTGCGAAGACTTAGTCGTTGTCACTAGAAGACACAACGTCTTATGTCTCTAACTCCAGCTTCCTGGAACTTCTTTAACAAAAAGGAAACAGAAGAAATAAGATGTTCGCCAAACACCAACTTCCATCATCCATCCTTCGAATTGCAGAAGAACTATTCTAAAAAACTCTGTAAAACCCGGATGGGTGGAACCTGATCTAAACTATATTTTATGATTGGATAAATTAAATGTTTTACCAATGTAAAGTATTTAATATTAACCAATCACGATCCATCTAACTAACAACCCACTTATTTGTAAGTGCTGAAGTTACTTGTAATTTCAGCACCAGAGAGATTTGAATTTAACTTAGAAATTAGTTGGACTCTCCCGAGCACTTCAGCAGCCGCAATAAACCAGTATACCCTAGATCTATTGAGCCTAGCAGAGACTAGTTAAACAACTTGAGACTAGATAGTATAAGAGTAAGATTAGGATCGGTATTAGACTAAGAAGTTGCACGAATCTATCCGGCCGAAAATAAGATAGCGTGACGAGCAGACGGTGTACCCTATCCGAAATTACTCTATGAGTTAACCAACTCGGTTCTAACTCATCTGGTGCGACCATAAGTCTCGAACAAGACCTTAATAGCTTAGAATTAACCAAAATAGATTAGAAATTAGAAACATTTACAAAATGTTATACGACAATAATTTAATCGAAATGTCTCTACGACTCAATAGATCAGAGCCAATATTCCGAACCATAACAGAACTACCCGGAATTGGAAGAAAACCTCGAACCAGAGACGACATACGACAAAGTAGAAACTTGCCATATAGCTATATGATAGTTAGGCAAAAACCAGAACAAACTTTTATATTTAGAATACTACTGGCAATGAATTTAAATTTTCATTTGCAAACCTAAAATTTTGAAGTCAATCTTCAAAATCATTTCAGGCGCTAAACAAAATTATTAATATACAATAACGATTGATAAAAAGATCTAAGATCGTTTTCCTAAAATTCTGCAGTAATATACAAAACATGTTTGAAAAATATTTATTGAAAAATAAAAAATAAAAATTAGTAGCATGACAATAAATGGAAAAAATAAGATTCAATCGTAAATTCACTGAAATTTATCGGTAAGTAACAGCCATAAAACGACAACAAATCTTTTCTGAAATTTTAGAAGCAAACATCAATTTGTACAGAAATCCGCTTCTTTTGCTCAGGGATTCGATCCCCTGCGGACCCAAAGGGTCCCCCCTTTGTATCATTTTGAGATACCCATTTTTGGATGACTGGCCTTAAAACTTTTGGATGACTTTTGGTTAAACTTTTGGCCTTAAGGTTTTTTGAAAAAATTGCCTGCGGCGCAGAAAATTTGGTCAATCTGGGGTCTTTATAGTGAATTGGGAGAGCTCAAAAATCAATTTGGTCGACCTAACAAAAATGTCGAGAAAAATTTCAAAATTTTTTTTGAAAATCTGCCCCCCCTCGAACGAGAAATTCCTATATCCGCGCTGATTGACAGGTAACACGAAAGTTAGCAGCCTAAAATTTTTCTACGAGGTCAGACAAGGTCAGTTTTAGATAGTTTTTTAGGTTTTTACGAGCTTGCGTAATTTTTTAATTAATAAGTATTTATTACGCAACTATTACATAACGATTATGCAATTATTCCGTAATAATAGTCATGGAAGGGCATCCGAACTATAAACCCTTTTCGACAACTAAAGGACCATATGCGCCTGGGAGAATCGAACCTACCACAAACCGCCTGACCTAGATTTGGAAACTTAGCTTAGACCTTTGGGCCATCTGTTCTTATTGTTCCGACCAATTGAAAAATGTAGTGTAACTCTGTATTCGGGTGTGTTTTAGTGTTTTTTCCTTTTTTCACTGCAAAATCAGGTACCTCAATTAATCATCGGAATGGGTCGAGTGATATATCCTATACAAGCCTTTTCAGTCGTGATTCAAACTTCATTGAAAAATTTTTTAAAATATTTCTCAGTGGAAAACTTGTTTAAAGATCTTGATTTTTGGTATTATTTCAAGCTTGTAAGATTAAGCTAAGCAGGTTTCAAAAGAATATTTATGTTTAATTTAAGCCGAAGTAATTAGTTTTTGAAGTTTTTTAGCGTCAATTTAGGGTTCAAAAACTTCAAAATTCAAAAGCTTCCTGGAAAACTAAATAAAAAATTGCTTGAATTTTTTTTTGGTTTTTTTAGTCATTTTTCTACAAAAACTGTTTTTCAATTGCCCTATTTTAGTATGAATATCCGAGTTCTCCAATTTTGTTCAGATTTTTGATCACACCACGCAGAAAATTTTTTTTTCGAAGAACTCTTTTAGTGTTTTTTCCAAGACTTTGGTCGGAATATTCTGTGCTAATTGCGCAGTAACCGGCTACCATTGTTTAGCTTCGGTGTCACTGAATTTAACGTTCAAGCTTGGACTGGTATTTGCATTTGCTTTTCAACCCTCCGTTTTAAGTGGAAACAGATGATCTAGAATTTTTGGGAGGGTTAAATTTTCAAAAATATGATTTTTGTCAACAATGCAAAAAAATTGCGCTGATGGCAATGTGCGAAAGTGTTAATTAAGTCGCTTTTGACGAAATCTTTAGTTTAACCATCCTTTGATTCCATCAAGTCCTATTCTATAAAAAAGGAACCGATTTGATGTATTTCGAATGAACTATAGATATAAAACCTATTGTGCTAAATTTTTAGCAACTAGAACAAATACATAGCTCTAAAAATCCAGGAATGCATCGCAGTCTAACATATCTTCATACGCTTTCATTCAACCAATTTTCAGCCGGCCTGCCGGAAGAACTAATATTTTAGTTCAAATTAGCGCCTGATATCCAGTAACAGTAAAAAAAAATTGCCCCTGTGATAAAAACGAGCCCATTTGATTATCATTTAATTCGTTTTAGGGTCCCAACTGAGTATAACAATGTTATAAAAGAAAATGTTCTCTGCTAAAATTAGATATTTTTTGGGGCTAGCCGGATCTACTTAAAATTATTTGCCCGGTAAAAGATAACTAAATGGCTTTTTAGTTCGCTGTATGTAGACATTGTCAATTTGGATTTATTATAATGGCGAGAAAAAATGTAGTTATATTTTAAAAGTTTAAAAGGCATTGAAGAAAAAGCAAAAAAAATTATTTGGATAGTATTTTTTCCTTTTGCCTAATTTGTCCCACAAACTAAATTGAACGAATTTGTCGTATTGCCAGCAGCAGACAGCTCATATTTTTAAATTCTATTTGCCCCTATGGTACCTAGTAAAGAATAAACTTCCTTAGTTCTTCCTCAGAAAATTGAACTAAACTCAATCCCCCTCCCCTTTTAAAGCTTTATAGCTGAATAATTTGACTGAATATAAATTTAGTGGTCGGCTCCAGGGGCGGATTTAGGGGGGGGGCGGGGGTTTGGGGGGAGGGCTGATGCCCCCCCCCCCTCAGGATTCGACCCCCTGCCGACCCAAAGGGTCCCCCCTTTGATACTTTTTCAGAAATTCATTTTTGGCCGACCGACCGTAAAATTTTTCTAAAGGCGCCTTGGGCGCCAATATATACTAACTTCGGACTACCAGAAATTTAAGTTACAGACAACGGTACAGAATTCATAAATAATGAAATTATCACACTATGTCATTTATATAACATTAAACACAAACCACGTACATCTCATGCACCTTGGACAAACGGCTTAGTCGAAGGTATGAACCGTTCATTACAAGAATATCTTAGATGTATCATCAACGGAAATGATACAAAATATACCGAATGGTCAGCAGATGTAAAATTATTTCCCTTAGCATATAATTCACAAATTACGACAACTTTAGGAATGTCACCATACGAAATGGTTTTTAACCAAAAGCCACGCAAACCAATAATGTTTACAGCAAATTCTCATAAAAACGCACAAGGTTATTGTCAACCAAATAAAGACTCAATTTGTTATAACCTACCTTTACATACACACGATGAAGATCATTTTCATCACCCACAAATTCTTAAACTAGCCTCCGGTACACACACCGAATGGATTCTAAATAGAGATAAAAAACACAATGAAATTTATCAAAAAATAACAAAAAAGTTATTACAAAGACAAAACATTAATGAACAAATCAATTCACGTTTTACACCAGCCTCCGAATTAAAAATTGGAACATTTGTTTTAATACCTAATTTTAATACTCAAAAAGGAATTTCTAAAAAATTACAACCCCTTCGAAAAGGACCATACCAAATAATTGCAAAACCCACTGATGTCACATATAAAATTACCGACTCAAACAAAAAAGAAATCGTTCAACATCGAAACAACCTATTACCTTATTACCCAAAAGAATACGCACTCCGCGAATTAACTCAATTATATTCTTTCACAGGATTAAAAATCATTCAAAATGAACCACATCTGAAAAACACAGAACAAAATGATAACCCCACCGAAAATCAAAACACAAAACCAACCGCCACCAAAAACAATACACAAAACCATAAAGAATCTCCAAAACAAAGAAAAAATAGAAAAATGACCGAACAAATAATACCCCAAGAACAAATCGACAAATCAGAAAATAGAAAAACAACAAGACTCCGAAATCAACCACGTAAAAACTATAAAATATTCATCCCCCAATCTAAAATTTTAAAGAAAGTGGAATTTCAAAAGTAATTTTAACATTATACTTCACTATCTTGAAACCTTCGAAACATTTTTCATTTACATTTTTCAAAATAACATGCTGACAAGTACGTAATAATTCTAGTTCAAAATAGACCAATAGGATTCATCCAATCCGTCACTTTCTCTAACTCAAACTAAGACCAATTAGACGAATCATATAGAACTCCAGGCACATCTATAACTATAACTTTACGACCTCCAGGTCAAAAATAAGCAAACCACTCCAACTTGACAACTAAAATAAATATCACCATAATACCGTACCCCTCCCTTATCTAATAACCCAAAGATCAACAATATTTCCCCAACTCAGACCACGAATACCCCCAAAGCAAATTTGTTAACTTAGCCTAAAGTAACAAAATGAACATTTTAATTAGCCTAAAGTATAAAAATCTCACCATACCCCGGATCATTTGACAAACAAAAATAAAGAAAAAGACGACCTCCCAGTCACCATGAAAATTGCCCCCAACAATTTTTTACAAAACTCAACCCACTTGTCAAAAAACTAATAAATAATCCGACCACACTAGAAAATCGCCTCAAACAGCAAAAAATATTCGACCAAGAGATCATTTCTTAAATGCTCTTCTCTCAATCAGTTACTCAAATACTCATAAATCTTAAACATTTTTTTACAATACTTGAAACCTTTATAATATTTCTTTTTGATATACTTGAATCTTTTCTAATAATCCTAATCATTTTTTGTAACATTTTTTTAATTTTCTACACTATACTCGAACTATTCCTCCAACTTTCCAAAACCCTTGATTACATCCACAGGTACGAGTCATATAAATTGTCTAAATGATACGAACAATTTTCAGTAGAACCGATATTTTTTTATTGTTTGTAATTTTCATAGCATTCTTATCATCCCTCATTTTGACAATATGTAAATGTATAAAGAAAGCAATCCTCACATTTGCCCTAGCAACAATCCTTCTAATTCTCTTTTTGGAAGAATATTATAATAAGCACAAAATTTCTCACTAAAGTAATAATTCAAAAAACTATCAAAAATTGCTACCCAACAGTCACAGAATCAGTCTTCACCGACATCATCCCAAGATAACCAAACACCACCTTCAACTACTCAAAATCCTCAAACATCTACACGAATTTCTTTTCAAGACAATCCATACACTTTTGAAGAACGACATGCTCGTTTATCAGAACCACTAGAACCAGTTCAACGACAAGCACCTCTAAGCGAACCAACATATAACCTATACCCAACACTACCACAAGAACTAAGTAGAATAAGAAATCCTAGTCAAAACCAAAATACAGTCGAAATAAATAGACAAATTATACATCCTCGACGAAACAGAAATCTTCAAACTCCCCGAGTTCATTTTAATATACCTCAATCCCCATCACAAAACACTCCAGAAAACCCCATTGGTATATTACCAGAAACCCCTACGCTTCTTTCACAACGTAGCACCTCAAGCCTACCATCAGATTACTTAGGTTCAGCACCAACATCTGAGCAAATACGTGAAAATCCTTTCAACCCCACAAACCAAACATCACGATTTCCATATTGGACTACACATTCATTTACACAAGGTGAACCAAATTTAGTCAATGACCCCATAGATATTTCTACGGATACAACAACATCCTCATCACTACCAGAAACATTATCACTACCATCAACACCATCAATAAGCCAGATTTCACCACCACCTTTTAACTTAAATTTTCCAAATAATCTCGACGCCAGATATCGAGAACAATCATCAATAAATATTCCTTTAAGACTAGATTGGAATACATTTACAGCACCTCCACCACTATTTGGACAACATCAAGAAAGTAACCGCCTTCATAACTGGGCACTTAATAGATTACAATATCGCCAAGATATTCACAACGATATCCGTGATCACAATATTCAAATACTCCAACAAAACAGTTTACAATTAAAGTTTGAAATCACAGTTAAGTTAAATAATATTACCCAACATCCCTACCCATTAAATCCACCTAACATAACAGCTCAATCACTACCACCACCGTTTATAACTACTGAAGTAATATACAAATACGACAGATATACCAAAAACACAATTGGCTACATTACATTTTATAATCCATACTCAGGATTATCATACACATGTATATTCTAAAATTATTAATTTTTCTCCAACTCCTTTTTCTAGTAATCTCAAATCAAAACATAAACCCTTCCCCTCGTACAGGACCACAAGATTTATTAGTAACACATTACGATTGTGAAGAAAATGAACAAAAAACACTACATAAATATGCAATAAATCAAGTATCACAATGTGAAACAGAACCACAAGCTATAGAAACCACAGATGTAATAGCAACACTCTATTCAAAAGCCCGAGCAACAACAGTTACAGGTTATAAATTCACAGCAACATTTTCCGAAAAGAAAGTACATTGTTCACAAGTCTCGAACGGAAACAAAAACCGACTTGACCATGAATCATTCTATCAAAGTAATATAGAACGTCTTTTACATCTCAATCCCGACGATTGTAAAAATGAATTACTTAGACTAAACATCACACAAAATAAAAACTCCCAAAGAAAATTAGTGAATTTTCAAGTTTTTTCAGACTCTGTACATCAATCACAACTTGAAAGACACCAAGGACATATAAAACTAGACGAAAAATACCCGTATAACGGCGCACACGGACGATTAACCTATGACCTACACGATAAACATTGGATACCACACATTGGTATAAATGACCCATCAAACTGCAAAGCAGACACAAAAAATAAAGGATACCAAGAAATAATGTTTTTTGATTGGAAAATACAACTCGAAAAAATACAACTAACACGAGATTTATCAGATAATACAATGATCTATCAAGGAATCCGATTACCTTGTAAAAATGATCAAGGTTATTGCGACCCTACAACGAGAACACAAGCAACAATTGTTTGGTTCCCCGAAGATACATGTACAACATTTCAAGTAGCAAAAATACACGCTCGTATGATAAAATTTCACGAAAAATATTTTATACAATCAATTCCATATGAACAAGTCCATCCATCACGAAAACTAAGTTCTAATTTTAGAAACATAGACAATATAGAAAATAAATTGACACGTTTTCAAATATATCAAGAAACAGAACTTGCATGTAAATACAGGAATCCACTTCACAGAACACAATACTCTGAAATATTAGTTGAATACGAAAAAGGATTCGACATGACCACTGGAAAAGTAAAAATCGACCCATATGCCACAGGTCATCCTCTAAACGAAGGAACATCCTATATACCAGTTAATTTTGAAAAAAGCAACGGACAACCTGGTGGACATCTAAAACCCCATGACACCAGAAGCACACGCTTACAAGAATTATCACTAATGAATACTACATATTTCGGTAATATCCACTATGATATTCATTCAGATATGAAACTAGATTATACAATTAGCCGAATTTTTCAAGAAATGTCACTCTCCGAATTAGAAACACTACACCAACTATGCGAATTAGAACGAACACAAATATTACAATCACTTGCACTAGCAGTATTAAAAATACCCTATGCAGGATACTTATTATCTGGAAATAGATCAAATTTTTTAGACTATGAAGGAAACATCTTATGGTTTTATACTTGTACTAAAAAAGTATCACCACTATACGTTTTTGAAGATAAACGATGTTATAAAAGAATCCCTATCTTTTATAAGAATAAAGTACATTTCGTGGATACACTTTCACGAAGAACCTATTTCTGGGATACCGCAGTCCCATGTGGATCAGAAAACAGCCACAATGTAGTACAACTAAACCCTGATGAAAATAAATATTATCTTCTCACTCCATATCCCACATTAATGCAATCACTCAAAAAATGTTCACCAGAAAGCATTCGCGCTATTGCTCGAAACCCAAATATAGACTTACAATCAATAGGAATCTATTCAAAATCAGATATTCAACATCACATTAGAACACAACAATTCCAAGAATTATTAACACAAATGGACACTATACAAAGACAATCAATAGACCAAAATCTACGCAAACTTGCAGAAACCGCAGGATTTGCCGATATCTACACGCAAGACTATAGCGGATATTTTAAAGACATTAAAGATTATATATATCTAAACGGTGAAAAATACCGTCCCCAAGATATATCACCAATTAACATTTTTAGCTTTGTTACACTCAAAAATGAGATCCTCGATTTTCTAGGATGGCCCTACTACATCTTAGAAAAATTGACTATTTTATACGCAATGTTTAACTTTATTGGATTTCTTTTCTCACTTTTAAAAGGAATCTACAACACATGTGCTATACACACACAAGTAAACAGACAAGCAAGCGTAGCACGCATACTCTTTGCAGGATTTTTTGGAATCTTTTCTACATCTATAAACAAAATTCTTTTAGACGCACAAATAAAAGAATATAACACAAAAATAGCAACACGACAAAATACATACGACGAAGAACATAACAATGTAGACATAACGCCAACGGCACCACAATTACCACCCCTACCAAATAACCATCCACTATCCCTAGTCCCACGAAATTTTCGAAATTTAGCCATCACACATAATCCAAATTTTCGACTCACCACATCACAAAGTCCCATTCAACATATAATGACACACCAGTCACAAGAGGATAATACTTATGAACAAATTATTGAACAACCCCATACCACCGCTTTTCAGTCTCAAAATAATCATTTTTTTAGCCCACGATGAGCCGCCAACTTGGATCACTACACCGATCAAATTCCCACCCAACCAATCTTACCTCTCCAATCCCAATAATACCACTTTTTGCTTTTCCGCCACCCGATTTTTCACCTAGTAATGTAACATCAGGCATGAATTCCGACACTAATTCACACATCTCAGTTTTATATTCCATCTCACAACTCAATAACCCGAATATTGAAACCCCCGATGAATTTGCCGACTCAGAACCATCCCCATCCAATAATTTTCATAACTCTTCTAATTTTTCTCAACCCCCTTTTCAACCCATATTATCCAATAACCCTGACCCAATCACTCCCACACCCTCTTATGCTTCCCAAGTTACCCCAACCTACTCCTCATACCATTCTGACCAATCATCTCATTCTCCAGACACCCCCCGAATCTCCCCAGAGCTAGATAATTTTATTACCCTTCAACAACAACCCTACCACCTTAATACCCCAACCATAAACCAAATCTCCTCCACTATAAATTCATCCAACCCCCCTACCCCTACACCCTCTTCAAATTATACTGAATCATTAGCACCATCATCCACATCAACTGAATCTTCACTCAACACTAATAGAGCTTACCGCACTTTTAAAAGAAAGTTCCCCAACCATCCTTTCCCAGCAAAACCAGGAACAGCCCGTGAATACATCAACCACCCCAAGCATACTAACACAAAAGAATTTTTAGCCATCACCTTACCCTCATTCCCACAATACACCTTAAACATCCCCCACGACACTAACGAAACACGCAACTTTGTAGATGAATACGTTTTAATGCCCACTCTCTCTTGGACCTCATATTATCATTTTACTAACCCTCTTTGCCTACCTTTATCTAACACTCACATCGATATAGAGCGAAATACGGACATGCTATATCGACTCACTACACCACTAACCGCTAGACAATTTACTTACGTTGGATATAAAAAATCACTAAAAACACACACTGCACCTAGAGCTAACGAATATACACTCGAATACTATGATCACAACATCATCAGAGCTAACCAAGATCAATTCTTAGACGACGATCGCTTCGCTAATCCACAAATTACCGAGAAATTTTTCATCAAGACACCATATATATTCACACTAAACATCTTCGACCGAAAGTTTGATCACATTATTTCAGAAGCACTAACAGACACACAAGCATACGAAAGTTTTAAAGAACGCTTCCAAATATTTTCACTAACCTTTCATTTCCTTGCACCACACGAAAGAGATTTACACTGCTCACACGATATTATGTTGCGCACTAAACAAACCCACACATAAAGTTATTATCGCTTCATCCAAAATCACTTTGACCTACACACACCCTCTAGACAACCACACCATCGTTTTCAATTCATTAATTCCAAATACACTTCACCATTTTTCCTAAATTTCACATATTGTATTAAAGACACTAACCTCCATGGTATTCTTCGTAATTATGACCCCATAACCCAAATGTACATCTTCTGTCCAATCACCAAGACCTTCAACGCCGAAGAATCCCGACCCTTCCTTATCCCGCACGAGTTTGTACAACCTATAGAAATCCCAATTTTAGAATTCATCCACAACACTAAATTCAATCACAAATTATATAATCTAATCCAAAACACACCTTATGAGTTTGCAGTTGGCACTGAAGAACTAACCACTATTAAGGCACTTCAATTGCTTTGGCCACTGCTTCAGACTAAAAATATCATCCGCATCTTAGCTAAACTACTAACAACTTCAGAACTAATTCACGACATCTTCCCCCACGGTTTTTTCCCCGACGACTAACAGGTAAGTATGAATTAAATGAATATAACTAACTAATTGAAATATTAAAAAACTCACCATACTTTATCCATGTTTTCCTTAGATTTTTAGCCTTCATCCGACGATCACCTACAAAAACCACAAAAAACAAATAAAGATCGCAAATTTCATCAAACAGACTTCAACAATTCTATTAATCTCTTACACTTATAAATTTATAAATTTAATACCAATGCAGTAAATTCATTTCTAAAATTTTCCCCACAAGCAGTAAATCTAAATATGATGAAAATTTGTAACTTAAAATTCCCCCATAACTAGCAGTAAATTTCCAAATTCTATGCAGTAAATTAATAAAATGCAAATGCAGTACTAACCTTTTGATATTTTCATTCATTCGCACAGAAATTCTATCCACACTCGCACAGCTCGCCCACGAAGAATTGTTTAAAATAATGAATTTCAGTTTCAAGTTTTCACACTCAACAACTCTAACATATAATAACATGTTTCAAACTTTCCTTTAACCCGGTTGGAAAGGAATCATATATTAAACAAAACTAACCAACGCAGCTTACTAAACACCACAACACATAGCATAACAGCATGACTAAGAAAAGGAAACCAACGGTACCCAAACCGGATTAACCCAGTTTAAAACTGGATAATTTATTCTTTTGAAGACTATTATAAAGTCTAAGAAAGAAATAATAAAACACAAAAAAGTCGAAAGACAAACCCATACCACAAACAATTTGATTTTTGGAAAAAGGACATAACCAACAAGACATAAGAAAAACCACAACAAACCCAACATAAAACGTTGTCACATAACAGGACCCCTCACAAAAACCGCATGAAATCATACTCCCATTCCTGGCCTAACCCACCAGGAAGGACGTCCTGAGCATGCTCTATAGCCGGCCTAACCCACCGCGCTACATCCACGCTTTGTGACCACACCTCTATTTTTAATAAGAGCTACTCAAGTGTGAGTAACTCTTCAAAATAACCGAACTAAAACAAAAAGCTTTTGTGAAAACAACTAACTAAAATCATTATTAAAAAATATTAAACTAATAAAAGTTTTATAAAATGTAAAATCACATGATGCAATACATAGATCAGAATACAACACCAAGGACGAACATCAAAAGACAAAACGACCCCACCACACTCGAGAGAGAATGACCAACTACAATCAATATGCCGCTCACAATCACAACTCAAAGGATTTAGAGTACGACTTGACCTCGCAGAAAAGGACTTCATTGAACTAGACCAATGACCACCTCGATGACCCAAGTGTACGTACAGATCCGAGTAACCAGGCATCCCCTCCACGCACAATCTCCACGCCATTCCCAAACTAGACCAGACACAAAAGAAGTTCTCCACGCAGAACAGAAAAACCTGACATAGCCAACCATTCTGAAATCAGATTTGAGTTTGTTGCGAAGACTTAGTCGTTGTCACTAGAAGACACAACGTCTTATGTCTCTAACTCCAGCTTCCTGGAACTTCTTTAACAAAAAGGAAACAGAAGAAATAAGATGTTCGCCAAACACCAACTTCCATCATCCATCCTTCGAATTGCAGAAGAACTATTCTAAAAAACTCTGTAAAACCCGGATGGGTGGAACCTGATCTAAACTATATTTTATGATTGGATAAATTAAATGTTTTACCAATGTAAAGTATTTAATATTAACCAATCACGATCCATCTAACTAACAACCCACTTATTTGTAAGTGCTGAAGTTACTTGTAATTTCAGCACCAGAGAGATTTGAATTTAACTTAGAAATTAGTTGGACTCTCCCGAGCACTTCAGCAGCCGCAATAAACCAGTATACCCTAGATCTATTGAGCCTAGCAGAGACTAGTTAAACAACCTGAGACTAGATAGTATAAGAGTAAGATTAGGATCGGTATTAGACTAAGAAGTTGCACGAATCTATCCGGCCGAAAATAAGATAGCGTGACGAGCAGACGGTGTACCCTATCCGAAATTACTCTATGAGTTAACCAACTCGGTTCTAACTCATCTGGTGCGACCATAAGTCTCGAACAAGACCTTAATAGCTTAGAATTAACCAAAATAGATTAGAAATTAGAAACATTTACAAAATGTTATACGACAATAATTTAATCGAAATGTCTCTACGACTCAATAGATCAGAGCCAATATTCCGAACCATAACAGAACTACCCGGAATTGGAAGAAAACCTCGAACCAGAGACGACATACGACAAAGTAGAAACTTGCCATATAGCTATATGATAGTTAGGCAAAAACCAGAACAAACTTTTATATTTAGAATACTACTGGCAATGAATTTAAATTTTCATTTGCAAACCTAAAATTTTGAAGTCAATCTTCAAAATCATTTCAGGCGCTAAACAAAATTATTAATATACAATAACGATTGATAAAAAGATCTAAGATCGTTTTCCTAAAATTCTGCAGTAATATACAAAACATGTTTGAAAAATATTTATTGAAAAATAAAAAATAAAAATTAGTAGCATGACAATAAATGGAAAAAATAAGATTCAATCGTAAATTCACTGAAATTTATCGGTAAGTAACAGCCATAAAACGACAACAAATCTTTTCTGAAATTTTAGAAGCAAACATCAATTTGTACAGAAATCCGCTTCTTTTGCTCAGGGATTCGATCCCCTGCGGACCCAAAGGGTCCCCCCTTTGTATCATTTTGAGATACCCATTTTTGGATGACTGGCCTTAAAACTTTTGGATGACTTTTGGTTAAACTTTTGGCCTTAAGGTTTTTTGAAAAAATTGCCTGCGGCGCAGAAAATTTGGTCAATCTGGGGTCTTTATAGTGAATTGGGAGAGCTCAAAAATCAATTTGGTCGACCTAACAAAAATGTCGAGAAAAATTTCAAAATTTTTTTTGAAAATCTGCCCCCCCTCGAACGATAAATTCCTATATCCGCGCTGATTGACAGGTAACACGAAAGTTAGCAGCCTAAAATTTTTCTACGAGGTCAGACAAGGTCAGTTTTAGATAGTTTTTTAGGTTTTTACGAGCTTGCGTAATTTTTTAATTAATAAGTATTTATTACGCAACTATTACATAACGATTATGCAATTATTCCGTAATAATAGTCATGGAAGGGCATCCGAACTATAAACCCTTTTCGACAACTAAAGGACCATATGCGCCTGGGAGAATCGAACCTACCACAAACCGCCTGACCTAGATTTGGAAACTTAGCTTAGACCTTTGGGCCATCTGTTCTTATTGTTCCGACCAATTGAAAAATGTAGTGTAACTCTGTATTCGGGTGTGTTTTAGTGTTTTTTCCTTTTTTCACTGCAAAATCAGGTACCTCAATTAATCATCGGAATGGGTCGAGTGATATATCCTATACAAGCCTTTTCAGTCGTGATTCAAACTTCATTGAAAAATTTTTTAAAATATTTCTCAGTGGAAAACTTGTTTAAAGATCTTGATTTTTGGTATTATTTCAAGCTTGTAAGATTAAGCTAAGCAGGTTTCAAAAGAATATTTATGTTTAATTTAAGCCGAAGTAATTAGTTTTTGAAGTTTTTTAGCGTCAATTTAGGGTTCAAAAACTTCAAAATTCAAAAGCTTCCTGGAAAACTAAATAAAAAATTGCTTGAATTTTTTTTTGGTTTTTTTAGTCATTTTTCTACAAAAACTGTTTTTCAATTGCCCTATTTTAGTATGAATATCCGAGTTCTCCAATTTTGTTCAGATTTTTGATCACACCACGCAGAAAAATTTTTTTTCGAAGAACTCTTTTAGTGTTTTTTCCAAGACTTTGGTCGGAATATTCTGTGCTAATTGCGCAGTAACCGGCTACCATTGTTTAGCTTCGGTGTCACTGAATTTAACGTTCAAGCTTGGACTGGTATTTGCATTTGCTTTTCAACCCTCCGTTTTAAGTGGAAACAGATGATCTAGAATTTTTGGGAGGGTTAAATTTTCAAAAATATGATTTTTGTCAACAATGCAAAAAAATTGCGCTGATGGCAATGTGCGAAAGTGTTAATTAAGTCGCTTTTGACGAAATCTTTAGTTTAACCATCCTTTGATTCCATCAAGTCCTATTCTATAAAAAAGGAACCGATTTGATGTATTTCGAATGAACTATAGATATAAAACCTATTGTGCTAAATTTTTAGCAACTAGAACAAATACATAGCTCTAAAAATCCAGGAATGCATCGCAGTCTAACATATCTTCATACGCTTTCATTCAACCAATTTTCAGCCGGCCTGCCGGAAGAACTAATATTTTAGTTCAAATTAGCGCCTGATATCCAGTAACAGTAAAAAAAAATTGCCCCTGTGATAAAAACGAGCCCATTTGATTATCATTTAATTCGTTTTAGGGTCCCAACTGAGTATAACAATGTTATAAAAGAAAATGTTCTCTGCTAAAATTAGATATTTTTTGGGGCTAGCCGGATCTACTTAAAATTATTTGCCCGGTAAAAGATAACTAAATGGCTTTTTAGTTCGCTGTATGTAGACATTGTCAATTTGGATTTATTATAATGGCGAGAAAAAATGTAGTTATATTTTAAAAGTTTAAAAGGCATTGAAGAAAAAGCAAAAAAAATTATTTGGATAGTATTTTTTCCTTTTGCCTAATTTGTCCCACAAACTAAATTGAACGAATTTGTCGTATTGCCAGCAGCAGACAGCTCATATTTTTAAATTCTATTTGCCCCTATGGTACCTAGTAAAGAATAAACTTCCTTAGTTCTTCCTCAGAAAATTGAACTAAACTCAATCCCCCTCCCCTTTTAAAGCTTTATAGCTGAATAATTTGACTGAATATAAATTTAGTGGTCGGCTCCAGGGGCGGATTTAGGGGGGGGGGGCGGGGGTTTGGGGGGAGGGCTGATGCCCCCCCCCCCCCTCAGGATTCGACCCCCTGCCGACCCAAAGGGTCCCCCCTTTGATACTTTTTCAGAAATTCATTTTTGGCCGACCGACCGTAAAATTTTTCTAAAGGCGCCTTGGGCGCCAATATATACTAACTTCGAGGAGGAGAGCGCGCTAAAAAAGACGCGATTTTTTTGTCAAAATTTTTCAAAAAGTGCCCCAAAACGGCTTTTTTGACACTGTTTTTTCAAAAATTTGCCTGCGGCGCAGAAAATTTAGCCAAAATAGGGGCAAAACAGTGCAGTGCTTTGGGAGAGCTCGAAAAATCAATTTGGTCGACCTAAAAAAAAAAAAGATCGTCAAAATTTTGGATTTTTTTTGAAAATCCGCCCCCCCCCCCCCTCGAGAAAATCCTAGATCCGCCCCTGGTCGGCTCTTTCTGTCGTCAGCTAGTCACGTGACAAAGTCAAAATGGTTTCAAATGAGAGTGGAGCTTTGAATAATATTGATCTAAGCTGCGTTAAAAACTTAACAAGACATCTCGTATCAGAGCAAAGCCCTGAATATTATTGCTCCCGTTCAATGTCTTCGAAATAGACTGAAAGGGGGCGTTCAACAGTGCCGAAGTACAACAGGGGGCAATACAACAGTGTCGAAGTACAAAAGTGCCAAAAATGAAAACTTTGTTTAACAGTGCCGAAAATGAAAACTTTGTTCATCAGTGCCGAAAATTTGAACACATTTCAACATATTAAGTGCGGCAATCAAAAATTAAACAGCGATCGCTTACAACCTCAAGTAGAAATTTAAAATTTTGAGCGAGAAATCTTGCAGCTTACACGTTTTCGCGCCAAAATGATTGTTTACTTTGCAGTTGCAGACATATTGCCGCCAAAATTGGAGTGATTTTTTTTGAAAATTAGCGTCAGTAATTTCCCACTCTTTACAAATGCGTGTAAATTATTCTGAAAATTTGCCGCCTTTATCGGCACTATTGTACGGGGGGCGTTCAACAGTGCCGAAGTACAACAGTGCCAAAAAGGGCAAATTTCAGAATGATTTACACGCATTTTCTAGAGAGCGGGAAATTACTGACGGTGTTTTCATTTTCGGCACTGTTGAACAAATTTTTCATTTTCGGCACTGTTGTACTTCGGCACTGTTGTACTGCCCCGACTAAAAACATCAAAAAAAATCATAAAATCATAATTTTGTTCGATTTTTTTTGAAAACTTCTACATGCTTTCTCAAGTACAGAGTGATGATCTAACCGTCTAGTAACGTTGTAGGATCTACTTAACAATCTCCACCCCTTTCAAGAAAGGGGGGAGGGGGGGGGGGGGGGGGGGGAGATTGTTATGAAGGTCAAATGGTAGATTTTTCAACCAATCAGAAAGCAGCAAAATAATAATTCTCAATAGAAAGCTCAGTGCTAATTTACTGTATGTATTTATAGTTGTGGAGATTCTTAAGTAGGTACCATAGGGGGGGGGGGGGAGATTGTTAAGTAGATCCACGTTGTATATAACGCTAAATGTCTCGCCTCAATTCAATTTGGAACGTTTTATGGGCGGGTTAAAATAAGAATTTAATAGTTTTTTGAAAACTTCATTTTGCTATGAGATTTGTTGAATTTGAGCTCAAGACGTTACTGGTTTTCAGATGCTATTTAAAAACAGCTATTCGAAAACTCAAAAGTAGGCTGGAGAAAAAAACACCACCAGCACAAGCATTCCGTTACTTTCTTAGAAAGTCGGAACAATAGTACAAGGAAGCTTAACAAGACTAATTGGATCAGAGCAAAATCCTGAACGTTTCGACTGCTTTTTGGGGTCCGGTGTAGTGTTCGCTTTAAAAGAATGAAAAAAAATGTTTTTCTCAAGTTTTTTTTTTAAAACCAGCACGCCACACGCTAAGTAAAATACGAAATGATACGTTTTGCGTTTTGCCTGCGCATTAATTCCCATTGATTTAAATTCTAATTTTGAAAAATGATAAAAGTTGCAAACAAGTTAATTTTGATTAAAATATATTTTCAGTTTTTTTAAACCATCACCCCTCGCGCTAATTCATGCATATATTAACGTTTAGTCATAACATAAAGCCTATGAAAGAGTTTTATTGAAATCAACTAGATGCCCTCAGAGCGATATGTCAGCCAAATTAAATAACGCTAACGCTTTGATAGTAGAATTTTTTGCGCATTTGGATACCAATTTCGGCAAACTGGCTGTTTTCTAACCCTCATAACTTTGCAAAACCGATCACAGTTGTAATTTTTTTCAGCTCAGGACAATATCAATAGCTTTCAATTTTTGAAAAAAAATCTGTCTCATGAAAATTCTATTTAAAAATGGAGTGGAGCTTTGAATAATATTGATCTAAGCTGCGTTAAAAACTTAACAAGACATCTCGTATCAGAGCAAAGCCCTGAATATTATTGCTCCCGTTCAATGTCTTCGAAATAGACTGAAAGGGGGCGTTCAACAGTGCCGAAGTACAACAGGGGGCAATACAACAGTGTCGAAGTACAACAGTGCCAAAAATGAAAACTTTGTTTAACAGTGCCGAAAATGAAAACTTTGTTCATCAGTGCCGAAAATTTGAACACATTTCAACATATTAAGTGCGGCAATCAAAAATTAAACAGCAATCGCTTACAACCTCAAGTAAAACTTTAAAATTTTGAGCGAGAAATCTTGCAGCTTACACGTTTTCGCGCCAAAATGATTGTTTACTTTGCAGTTGCAGACATATTGCCGCCAAAATTGGAGTGATTTTTTTTTGATAATTAGCGTCAGTAATTTCCCACTCTTTACAAATGCGTGTAAATTATTCTGAAATTTTGCCGCCTTTTTCGGCACTATTGTACGGGGGGCGTTCAACAGTGCCGAAGTACAACAGTGCCGAAAAGGGCAAATTTCAGAATAATTTACACGCATTTTCTAGAGAGCGGGAAATTACTGACGGTGTTTTCATTTTCGGCACTGTTGAACAAATTTTTCATTTTCGGCACTGCTGTACTTCGGCACTGTTGTACTGCCCCGACTAAAAACATCAAAAAAAAAATCATAAAATCATAATTTTGTTCGATTTTTTTTGAAAACTTCTACATGCTTTCTCAAGTACAGAGTGATGATCTAACCGTCTAGTAACGTTGTAGGATCTACTTAACAATCTCCACCCCTTTCAAGAAAGGGGGGAGGGGGGGGGGAGAGATTGTTATGAAGGTCAAATGGCAGATTTTTCAACCAATCAGAAAGCAGCAAAATAATAATTCTCAATAGAAAGCTCAGTGCTAATTTACTGTATGTATTTATAGGGGTGGAGATTCTCAAGTAGGTACCATAGGGGGGGGGGAGATTGTTAAGTAGATCCACGTTGTATATAACGCTAAATGTCTCGCCTCAATTCAATTTGGAACGTTTTATGGGCGGGTTAAAATAAGAATTTAATAGTTTTTTGAAAACTTCCCTTTGCTATGAGATTTTTTGAATTTGAGCTCAAGACGTTACTGGTTTTCAGATGCTATTTAAAAACAGCTATTCGAAAACTCAAAAGTAGGCTGGAGAAAAAAACACCACCAGCACAAGCATTCCGTTACTTTCTTAGAAAGTCGGAACAATAGTACAAGGAAGCTTAACAAGACTAATTGGATCAGAGCAAAATCCTGAACGTTTCGACTGCTTTTTGGGGTTCGGTGTAGTGTTCGCTTTAAAAGAATGAAAAAAAATGTTTTTCTCAAGTTTTTTTTTAAAACCAGCACGCCACACGCTAAGTAAAATACGAAATGATACGTTTTGCGTTTTGCCTGCGCATTAATTCCCATTGATTTAAATTCTAATTTTGAAAAATGATAAAAGTTGCAAACAAGTTAATTTTGATTAAAATATATTTTCAGTTTTTTTAAACCATCACCCCTCGCGCTAATTCATGCATATATTAACGTTTAGTCATAACATAAAGCCTATGAAAGCGTTTTATTGAAATCAACTAGATGCCCTCAGAGCGATATGTCAGCCAAATTAAATAACGCTAACGCTTTGATAGTAGAATTTTTTGCGCATTTGGATACCAATTTCGGCAAACTGGCTGTTTTCTAACCCTCATAACTTTGCAAAACCAATCACAGTTGTAATTTTTTTCAGCTCAGGACAATATCAATAGCTTTCAATTTTTGAAAAAAAATCTGTCTCATGAAAATTCTATTTAAAAATGGAGTGGAGCTTTGAATAATATTGATCTAAGCTGCGTTAAAAACTTAACAAGACATCTCGTATCAGAGCAAAGCCCTGAATATTATTGCTCCCGTTCAATGTCTTCGAAATAGACTGAAAGGGGGCGTTCAACAGTGCCGAAGTACAACAGGGGGCAATACAACAGTGTCGAAGTACAACAGTGCCAAAAATGAAAACTTTGTTTAACAGTGCCGAAAATGAAAACTTTGTTCATCAGTGCCGAAAATTTGAACACATTTCAACATATTAAGTGCGGCAATCAAAAATTAAACAGCGATCGCTTACAAACTCAAGTAAAACTTTAAAATTTTGAGCGAGAAATCTTGCAGCTTACACGTTTTCGCGCCAAAATGATTGTTTACTTTGCAGTTGCAGACATATTGCCGCCAAAATTGGAGTGATTTTTTTTTGATAATTAGCGTCAGTAATTTCCCACTCTTTACAAATGCGTGTAAATTATTCTGAAATTTATTCATCAGTCTAATTGAGTAGGCAAGTTCAAAACAATCCCAAAAAAGTAAAATTTTTTAAGTTGTATGCACCTAAAGTTTGTAAACCTGAAGTTGTGTAACACCGAAGTATAAGGAAGTATAACTGTCAAAAACCTGTAAACCATTTCCATTAAAATGATTATTTACTAAATTTGAGCGCAGGACATCAATGGTTATTATTTGAAATATATAAATCAAGTCAAAAAGTCGAATATTTCAGGAGAAAAATGTTATTGCGTTTTTTTCTTGGAAAATTAAAAAAAAAACATTCATTTCATTACACAAAAACTGGATATGCAAGTGGAATACGATTTTTGGATCATGTTAACTATTCCACCCCTATGGTACCTTTTAAAAAATCCACCCCCCTATAAAAACGCATTTAATTTATGCTCAACCTGATTGGTTTTGTATTTCTCAGAAATGTGTTCTGTCGCACTTCTATTGGTTGACGTTATTTCAATTCGCATTCCTATTGGTTGACGTTATTTCAATAAATTTCATCCAAACCTTTTGAACTATTTCCCCCCTATTGCAATAGGGGGGGGGGGGGTAGTTAACAAGGTTTGGATGAATTTTATTGAAATAATGTCAACCAATAGGAATGCGAATAAGACGCCCTCGTATTGAATAACCCACAGCAGCTATCATTTTGTTCCAGATGCATAAAAACAGAAAGTTAAAGCATACATCGTGACCAAGTCAATAAAAGATGACCGGGATCATGTTGACTATTCCCCCCCCCCCCCCCTACTGCAATAGGGGGGAAATAGTTAACATGATCCCGATCATCTTTTATTGACTTGGTCGCAATGTGTGCTTTAACTTTCTTTTTATGCATCTTGAACAAAATGATAGCCGCTGTGGGTTATTCAAAACGAGGGCGTTTTATTTCAATTCAACCTATAACTGGTTTGCGAGTATTCTTTTAAGAAGCAGTCATACTGGTGATATAAAATTCAAAATCTTGATCACTTTACTGTTTGTTTGGGTTGGAAGGTTAGAAAATTGTGCTAGCTGCGGTTTTTTCTATCTTCAGACAAAATTTCTATTTAAGCGGGGTTTTATGCAATCTCGAAGACGCAAACTACATTTAACTTTCAAATAAACTTGTGGGGGGATATTTTCAAAAAATCAAAAAAAAATCATTGAAAGATTTTTTTTCATGTTTATCAATTTTTGAATGTTTAAGAGGAAATTGGAAGTTTTAACAGTCGAGATTTTACCCTGAAACAATAATTTTCATATTAATTAATGTTAGACTCTCTGGTGACTATACAAAGGACACAAAGATCGGTTGATGGAATTTGTCGACCAAATAAAGTCGTCTCAAAATAAACGAAGACTTTCACACACAAAAAAGTTTAGGTGAAAAAAAAAACTTATGAATCACTTTAAAACATCTAGAAACTTAAAATAAATTTGTATTTCCTTTAACACACCTTGTTTTACTTATAAATAAAGAAAATTTCACCTATAACCACTTTAAAATTTGAATTTTATTAACCTTAAGCAACCACTTGAAAATTATTTAGATAAATTTTCTATAAAAATTTATCTTAGAAAAGTAAGGAATTTACCTATAATTATTTTAAGGCTTAAGTAAGTTTACCTTAAGTTTTTTAATAAATCACTGGTAGAATCATTTTAACTGGCGTGCAGGTTGAAACACCTTAAAAAGTTTCAACTTAGGTGTTTTTACAAAAATTTTTCTTAATTTTGGAAACAATTTTAAATAAAATTAACCTAATGTTGAGATAATTATATGCAATTTCTTTACCTTTTAAGGTTAATTACTAAAGTTTATCTAGGTGTTTTTTATAAGGGTGATAAATCCGAACTTATATGGTAAATATAGGTACAAATTTATTCCGTTTATAAGTAGGTTAAAGCGTAAATAAGGAGGTGCAAATTTGCTTACGTTTTTTGAGGTGTTTTAAGGTCATTTTACCGAACAACTTGAGATAATTTAAGGTATTTTAGTTTCCTGGTCAGTTTTTGTTTCCAAAGAAAACTTCTATAAAATCAGAAATTTTGTACGAAGCAAAAACTTGTATCCAGAACTGGAAACAGACTTCATTGACTCCATTATATTGGTGTTCTAAAGACGCAGCTAGCTAGCCCGCGAAAAAAGCGTGATGAAAAGGATATCTACATGAAGGTGTACACTAAATTGGTCCCATAATTAAGCTATTGTGATTCGTGTAAAATTGCAGGTTTAAAATCAAAATCTGAAAAAATGAAACCTCTCCAAACACATGTGCTCCTCATTTTTTCAACAGTTGGAACAAAAGTTAAAGCTAAAATTTTTCTAATAAGCCAATAATCCAACCTAATTTATACGAGTTGCGTGCTTGCCAGTGTTTCAAGACACGAATATGGCGGGTATCAATGCAAAGTGCGCTGACAATCCAGAGCGCCTTCCATCAGACAACTAAGAAAAAAAAATTTGATATTGCAAATTTTGTTTTCTATTTTTGATACAAAATCTTCAAATTACATATAGCTACAGCCAATTTATATCTATTATGTTCTCAATATAGGTAATTCCTGAAAAAAACTCACGTGCGGAAATTTTTCAATAGTTAATTGATGCATTTACGAGATAAATGAAGCAATTATGCGAAAATATATATACTTTCTTTGCTTTCAACAGTAAGAATATTTTTCTAAAGAAGTTTGATTGACGGGCCAGATCAAATAAAAGCTATTGAACACTGACAGAAATGATTTCGGATCGAATTAAATTGAGTTACAAATCAATTTTAAATCAATCCAAATTGATTAAAAATATACCCTTTAGGAACTGAAAAGATTTTTGAAATGTTTTTTGAAGTTTTGGATCGCGTTGAGTGTCTAAGCAATCAATTTGAATCAAATTGGATGGATTTTTCTATTACAAAAACTATCCGAATATTTTAATTCCATTTAAATCTACTTTAAAAGACCCCCGAGCAGCTCGAAATTTGTGTTTAAAATCTATTTCAAATCAATTTAAACAAAAGCCTAAGTAAAAAACACCAAGAAACTGGTCAATATAAATCAAGTTTTGAGCACAAAAGATGCAATCAATTCTTCGAAAATCATCAATGTAAAGTAGATTTTGAGCATAATTTTGATTGATAAATAAAAAAAACGGTCGATAATATTAAGATTTTGAGCTCAAAAACATCCTTCAATATAATAGAAAAAAGTTAACATAAGCTGCCATAATTTTAGCAAACATCTATACAACAAATTAAAAACGGTCATTATAAGTTTGATTTTGAGCTTAGAATCATGCAAGCAAATCGTAGAAAATCATCAATGCAAATCAGATTTTGAGCAAAAACTTACTTAACAAATCAAGAAAACGGTCGTTAGAAATAATATTTTGAGCTCAAAAACGTCCTCTAATATCATAGAAAAAAGTAGTGGAAGCCAGATTTTCAGCAAACATCTATGCAACACATTAAGAAAAATGATAATATAAATCACATCTTGAGCCTAAAACTTGCAATTAAATTGCCACAAATCATCCTTGTAAATCAGATTATGAGCAAAAAACTATGTAACGATTCAAAAAAAAGGTCAATACCAATCAGATTTTGAGCTCAAAAAGATTTTACAAAATCATAGAAAATAAACAAGTTAAGCCCAATTTAACATTAACCTAAACCTGTTCATTATATCGACATAAAAGGCAATGTAAATCCGACTTTGAGCTCAAAACATGCATATAAATTGTAGAAAATCATCATTGTGAATCAAAATTTGAGCAAAAAGCTCAAAAAGAACTGAGAAAACGGTTAGTAGAAATCAAATTTTCAACTGAAAAAAAATCTATATAACCACAAAAGAATATCAATGTAAACCAATTTTGAGAAAAAAAGCCAGGTAATAAATAAAAAAAAGTTCAATATAAATCAGGTTTGTGCTCAAAATATGCAATGGCATCATAGAATGTTATCAAAAAAAGCTTGAGCGGTGATTTTAGTTTTAAAAATGAATTTAAGTTTTTCAAAAGTGTTTGGTTATTTATTATTATGTTACCAGATGCTATGGGTGTAAAGTTTAAAATGATTTGCAATGAATGATGCAAAACAAGACCAAAACGGATAAAATTAAAAAGTTCCAGAAAAATAAAATAGGTTTAAATCTGGTTTTATCCCCTAAACAAACAACCAAATACTGAAAAAAAAAGATTTAAATTGATTCAAAATTGATTTAGATCAATTCTTTTGCTGGAACTTAAGATCAATTTTGATCGATTTTAAATTGATCCAAATCAATCTTAACTTTTCTTTTTAATCTGCAGCATATTTTTTTCAAGTTAAAATGGAACTTAAACCATTTTTCTCAGTGCGGGAATAATACTTCAGTGAAATAAGTAATTTCCGGCAAGGTAGGGGCGGATCTAGTATTTTCTGGAGGTAGGGGGCGGATTTTCAAAAATATTTTCGAAAATTTTGTCGACCATTTTTAATTCGACCAAATTGAATTTCCGAGCTCTCTCAAAGCACTAAAAAGACTGTGTTTTGGCAAAGTTTTCTGCGCCGCAGGCAAAATTTTGAAAAACAGGCGCGCACTCCCCCCTCAAAATTAGTATATATTGGCGCCGCAGGCGCTCTTAGAAACTTTTAGGATCCGTCACCAAATCTGGATATCTCAAAATAGTACAACGGGGGGACCCTTTGGGTCGGCAGGAGGTCGAATCACTGAGGGGGGGGGGGGGTGGGGAAGTGAAAAGCGTCCGCCCCACCACACCCCCCTAAATCCGCCCCCTGCGGCTAGATGATTTTGAAATTTTTCCATTAAAGTTTCATTTTCCGCTAGATGATTTTGAATAGTTCCATTAGAATTTCAATCCGTTGTCTTGCGGGGTTGTAGAGAAATTGACAAAAACGTAGAAAAATTATTTATTCATTTTGTCCGTAATTGTATTTCTCAACACAATTATATTTGAGTTGTACTTTTTGCCCCATAATTGTATTTCCAAACACAATGTACCTGAACGTTCCCATTGAAAATTTTATAAGAAAAATTGAAACTTTTCAAATACTTTACTTGACTTGGAAACAAAACAGTTTACCTCTGTTCTCTCTCTCTTTCGGCACTACTTTTAAGCCTCAAAAATTAGCAAAAATTTATGTCTTTTAAGCAAAAGATGAAAAAGACATCCACTGTAAAATGGTTTCATTACTCGCAGATGAACTGTCTTAGTTTTAAAAATTTAAGGTCGGCTTGCTCAGAAAAATTTATCATAAATAGTTTTGCAAATAAACTAACTGCATTCAAACGTTTTCAGTAAAAAGGTTTTTTTTGTAATGTTTTTTTTTTGCCATTTTTCAGGTCGCTGACAAGCAGTACGGTGTTTTCGACCCGGAGAAAAAGCAGTGGACTGGTTTGGTCGGCGACGTTTTGCGCGGGAAAGCAGACTTGGCAGTCGCGGGAATGATCCGAAATTACGACCGAGAAGAAGTCGTAGACTTCACCGCATCATACATGGATTACGGCGTGGGCATTTTAATTCGGAAACCACAGCGAAAAACGAACGTGTTTGGGTTTTTAGAACCCTTAACAGTTCAAGTTTGGATTTGCATTTGCATTGCGACTTTTGCGATTGGGGTGGTCATGTTCGCATTAGCGAGGATAAGTCCTTATGGAATTGACAATGTTGAGCCTTCTCTGCAATTCAACTTTCACAACAGTATGTGGTTCGCTCTCGCATCTCTTATGCAGCAAGGCACTGATATAGTGCCACGTTCTATTTCATCGAGAATGTTGGGTACTTTTTGGTGGTTTTTCACTTTAATTGTCATCGCAACTTACACCGCAAACTTAGCCGCTTTTCTCACAGTCACTAGAATGGAATCGCCTATCGAGTCTTTAAATGATCTCGCTCATCAGAACAAAATTTCATATGGAACTGTGAAAGGGAGCAGTTTGGAGCAGTTTTTTGAAGAGCAGGGGAATAAGGAATCACCGTATGACAAATTGTGGAATTACATGAGCTCCATGGACCCTAGTCCGATGGTGAATGACGTGCAAGACGGGTACAAGAGGGTGAAACAGGGGGATTATGCATTTATGTGGGATTATCCGGTTTTACAATACCAGAAGAAGAAAAATTGCGAATTAATGACAGTAGGCAAGCCATTTAATAGCAAAAATTACGCGTTTGCTGTTCGCAAAGGCGCCTTGTACCAAGAACAGATTACGTTAAGTATTCTTTCGTTACAAGAAAGCGGCGAGTTGGAAAAGATAAGGCAGAAATGGTTCGAAGCCGAATCCTTATGCACCGAAGACGAATCTTCGGACGAATCGAAAGCTTCGGGACTGGAGATGGAAAATGTCGCGGGCGTATTTTACATTTTGATTATTGGTGCATTTCTCGCACTTTTTTCAGCTTGTATTGAACTTATTTGGTACAAATTTTTCAGACCAGTTGCTCAAGCAACGCTTAATTATCCGATGGATTCGCAGCCGAAACGAAATTGTTCATCAATCTCAGAAAAAAACTCGGCTGCCGAGTGCAGTAGAAGCAACGGGCAAACGTACATTAATAAACCGCATTATTCCGATTCAGTAGCATAGTAAATGTAATTAAGCCCATAGTTTTTTGCCCTATATCAGTGTAAATGTTGCATATTGTACTTTCGTCCTACTTTAGAAATAAATTTTGCAATTTTTAACTTTTCTTTTTGAACTAATTTTGGTCATACCCGGAGCTATTTTACGATGGAGGAAAAGGACGAATTAGGGAAATGAAAGTGAATAAATAATTCATCAAAGTCATTGGTGGCTTCCACTATGATTCCATTATTAGACCGAAACTCTAGAAAGAGATGAAGATGATGATAACTTAAGAAGTACTGAGGAAAATAATTGGACCGTTTTAATCTCTTTTCCTATTCAAAATCAAAATTGTTTTTCAAATTAATCCACAGATTAATTATTTTTGGACTTCGATTTCCATCAAACTAGATAAAGATAATTAATAAAATACATCAGGCTTTGTTTAGGCTTTAAGTTGAATTTAAGCTTAAACTCTGACAACTTCAGATAAACAAAAACACAGAAGACTTAAGTCTAAAATTGACCGCAGATGTCTAGGGTTGTTGACAATTCTCCAAAATAAGGCTGAATTGGTAACTTACCATGTGAAATAAATTTTTCCTAAGACTCGACGTCTGAACAAATGTTTTCTGACACAAACTCAAAAACATTTTGAAAGTTAACCGCCCATCGAATCATTCAAGCATTAGTGTTTCCGGCAGTTTTGTGAGTGACTTAAACCTGAATAAGTGAATATAAACTAATATCTATTTTTGGACAGGCCTTCCCAATTAAGTCTAACCTCGAGTCTTGAAGTCTAACAAGTGTATCACATGTTCCAGACTGATGAAAACTAGCTTAAAACAAATTCCCCAGGGGTTAGCGATTATTTATTTATTTTCATGTCTAATGAAGTGTTCACTTTTTCCTGAATGTGCCACCAGATTGTTGAACCAACTTTATACGGCGTTATTCACAAATTGAACACATATTTAGTAAAGTTGTTCAGAACAAACTGAAACAAAATTCATACACGTAATTCTTTTGAAACAAAACCGGTTAAGGCCAGTTCATTTGCAAACCAAACGAAGGATAGCCGTTTACAGTGCAGGTAGCATAGAATGTTCCGACCATTAGTCTTACAAAAATACAACATTTTTTTTTCAAATTAGTGTCGTTTTTCGGCGTGGTGTGATAAAAGGATCTGAATGAAAAACTACCCGCATTGCAGTTCCATGAATAAAAATCGATTATAATTTTTTAATAATGTTTTTTTAAATAAAAAAAGAAAAAAAAGTAGTCATCAACAGCCAGGCGCGGATCTAGGAATTTCTCGAGGGGGGGGGATTTTCAAAAAAGTTTTGAAAACTCAATCGGCTTTTTTTAAAGAACATTTGTGAAAAAAAAACAGGCCAAAAAAGGCGTTTTTATGCATTTTTTGGGAAATTTCGACCAAAAAATCGCGTTTTATCGGCGCGTGCTCCCCCTCAAAATTAGTATAGATTGGCGCCAAAGGCTCCTTTAGAAAAATTTTAAGGTCAGTCAACCAAAAATGGATATCTCAAAATAGTACAAAGGGGGACCTGAGAAAAAGGCGTCTGCTCCCCCCCACTCCCCTTAATCAGCTACTGTCAACAACTAAGCTTACGCAAGAAGCATTTATTGTAGTCTCTTAAATGTAATTAACGGGTAACGAGACAATTGACGCTTAAGTTCTCACGTGGTAGGCCATTGAACCTATATCAAAAATAGAAAAAATGCTAAATTGATAGTGTAATTATTGCATCTTTCAATTGTATAATCAGCGGTTCTCAAAGCTCAGATTTGTATTTGATGACAAATTTCTCAGGCAAAACTGAAATTCCACAAAAAATGGAAGTAAAAAAGCTCTTGCCATCAACTGTATTAAACAATTATTCTAGTTCGAAAAAATCAGAAAGACTACTTGTAGTTATAGGCATACGAGATGAACCCAAATTCAACGAATTGCCCTGAATTAGTCTGCAAAAAAACAATTGATGGTTTTTTATGAATTTTGTAATTTTTTGAGACGGAGCACCACAATTGACTTGGCTTCGTTAATATGATACATCGCAAGAATTTTTGCGCGAAACGAGATCATGAGCTGGATTTATGTTTTGACTTTAATAATTCAAAAGCTGCAGTATTGCGACTGAAAACCCGCAGTCGGAAGCCTAACAAAGAAATAAGTTCAATATGACAAAAGCTTTTCTGAAGTTTTGTCAGCAGCAATCAAATAAGAGTACCACAACAACTTGCAGCTGAAAACAACTCGCATAAAAACAACCAACAAAATCTTAACAGAAAGACATCTTGCAAAAGGAGACGATTCGTATAATACTCGGAAGAAGATTAAATTTTCATTTAACCTGAATCTGAAACAGATAACAGTACAACGTTAAAGCTTTTGACTCCTCGAAGCTTCATTGATATAAAGGGGTTGTACATATTAAAGTTAAGTAAGAGAGCTTCGCTTCCAGCTGCGATATTAAATCTTTGTTTTGCTAGTTTCTAAGCTTTTCTGAAATCGTTTGTTGCAACTGTTCATATTGGGGATATTTATAGTGCTTTTCCCCGGATTTGAATCTAATCAGACAGTTTTTGTTAAGACTGGCTTCTTCCGTATTGCCGAAGGAAATTTGATTCAGTAAGGTGAGCATAACCTATTCCTAAGTGAAATACTCTATGCGATCCTTCGACCGAAATATTGTTTTTTTTTGGTTTTCACTTATTGCTTTGTTGAACTGATTCAATGCAGCTGGTTTGAAATCTGGATCCTTCCGTAGAATTGCACGTAAATATTCCCCCACTTAATTTTGTTTCAAAAAAATTGAGATATAACCGGAGCTGCTCATTTTCAGTTGTTATGGCGTTGAGAGCTTCTATTGCAAACTTCAATTCACTCTCAGGAATGAGTGCCAATGCAAAAAAAAATCTCTCCCTTTCCTACTTCTTCGTCTTTTTTATATTCAACCACCAAACCTAACTCTTGTAATCCAGACTAGCAAAGGTTTCTTGTTTCTGGTTTCTTGTAATCCGGTTTCTTGTTTAGAAACCAAAACAATGGTATATCAATTAATGCAACCAAGGGTTTGGACTCAGTTGTTGGTTTTAAATTAACTTAGGGAATTTAGTAAAATCTAACGGTTAATTTAGGGGAATTACGAGTCTTACTTTGGTGGTAATTTAAGTTGATTATCTTACAAGTTTAATGACATTGCGATTTGCGCTTTGCAAGTTGTCCTAATTGCTAATTTTCACGAGTTGACTTTTTTGCGAGCTAAATTTTCTTACGAATTGTCGCGTTACCTCATCTGAGAACGTTTTTCATGGCAAAAAAAAAGATTTTCAGTCAAACATCTTAATATTTTCGAGTTCTAAGGGTTCAAGCGCTCATTTTGTTTTCTATTTTGATGATATAGTTTTCAAGATGAGCTTTTTCGCTGCATTTTTGTGAAAAAAAATTCAGACGAAGTTTTCAACACATAGAGAAAACATAAATTTTTGATGCCAATCTTAGCACTTTTTTGATGCTTGGGGCAATTTTTATTTAAACCATTACTACAAAAGTTTATGTGGAAGCGAGCAGCATACCCTTAGTTTCGTTTTACTAGTACTAACTGATAGTCGAGGTAGAATACGGGATCGTCGAGACTGTCAATACATAATGAAATTTTGTTTAAATGGTCAAAACATATCTGAAATGGGTTTGACAACGTCGAACTAATTTACTTTTGCGTTAAAAAAAGTCCAAACACACCTAATTTTTGGTCGAAGTGATCAAAAGTTACCGAGTTTTGAAACATATGTCGGTGACCTCAAACCAGGGAACCAATGAAGGGCAAAAGATAACCAAAACGAAAAACTGTTTTCCTGCTATGTAGTCGGAGAATAAAACACATTTGCTTACAACGAGGGTATACTTTATAAAAATCCAGTCTGCTACCATTAAAAATCTTGTTCTGTTTCTCAAACAGTACGTTTTATCAAACTTTGATCTACTTATTAATCATCCTCTGGCTGCGATGGTAGATTTTTTGAAAAAAAAACATCTATGATTTTATTCCCGGATTTCCAGATTTTATATTTTTATATGTTTTCGATGTATTGCAAGATGATAAAAATAGACGCCCTATCTCATTCGAAACTTTATTTTGTGTTCACGCCAAAAAACGCAGCATAAAATCAAATACTAGCAAGAATAGCCAATTGATGTGCAAGTAGCTCAGAATGTTCCGTCCAAAGTCTCCAAAAAATTTCTTAGAAAATATTACTTTGTCTTGAATACACAACGAGAAATACTTAACGTGAAACACAACGTATTAAATACCAATTGACAGTGTAAAACATCTAATCCAGAGTGTGGAAAAGCCTTGCTTTCGTTTTAATCAGTGTAATTTTTTTCTGCATGATGTGATGAAAGAATCTGACGCAAAACTAAAAATAGGCATAATGGACAGTCATAGTAGTATAGTGGACAAAATTGTGGACAAAATTGAAGTGGACGAAATTGTTTGAGAAAAACAGACTAGAAAAAAAGAAGAAAAAAAGAAATTTAATTTTTTTTCAATTTTCAATTTGTTTTATTGCAATTTTTTTTGAATTTTTGGTTCTCAAAATGGCGTTGAAAAACTTTTAAAATGGGTTTTACCTGCTTCAAAAAAGTTTTCAGGGCGCTAGTTTGGTTTGTTTGCTCGAATTTTTTTCGGTCATTTGAATTACGGTTGAAAAATTTTAATTTGGTACAATTTTTGGCCAATTCCGATACACACACGCACACAAAGTTTCTCCACAGTTTTCAGGTGATAGGCACAAAAAATAGATTCGACGGATCTTGATTACGTGAAAATAGCCTCAAATGAAACAACTGCGTGTACACAATATTTGGAAACTTTGGCAGACAGAAATGCAGCATACCCAAAATTCACTACAGTACGGGTCAAAAGCAGTTTTTTTTCCAAGCAAAATTCTGTATTGGATTTTGCGAGTAAAACCTAATACAGAATCAAATACTTATTCACAATCTAACCAGCAGTATTTTAATGTAAAATTGGAAAAAAACAATTAGCTCACATCTCATTTAATCTAGGACGGTTATCTACTTAGCCGGAAAACAAAGGGGTAGGTACCTTTACCTTCCGACTTAGCTCGGAGGTAACGTGAGATATCAAAGTAATCTTCGTAGTCCATGGCGAATGCGAATATCAAGTTGTATCTAACACAAAAAGACTAAAATTGGTAGTATGCTAAAGAGATTGGTTAGCCAACTCAGCAAACAGAAAAGTTAATAAGGCACTAAGCTCAAAATAGCCTCTTCACTGAGGAATTTGTCCCGTCTTTGGAGGAAAATTGGCGTGAGGATAGATCGTGCTACCCCTTCCCCACGGATTAGGAACCACTGGTAGGATCTTTGTGAAATTCACAGGAGGGATACTACTGATTATTTAACCCGGGCATGCAAAACTGTCGACCCGGGGGACCCCCTGGGGCCGAGTGATAACGGTTACCGGAAGTGCAAATCGCCCTATCGGGACTTGGTACCTAGCAATAGGATTGACCCCAAACTTTATTATATGGAAACCCCTGATGAGGGAAGCTTAAGTTTGAAATCCCAGACCCTTCGGACCCCTACTTCCGGTTTTATGGCCTGTGCAAAAAAAAAACCTTTGACTTCTGGAAGCTATTCCTTGACCCCTGATGACCCTAGGAAGCGGAAACTTGGAAGGTTTGTAGGTAGTTGTATGACAAGCATGGCGTTTGAGCTTGGATCGAATCCGACGGTCCGACCGGAAGTTATTAGCACTGTGGAAAAATACCTCTTGGACCGGAAATAGTCAATTTGTGCAAAATAGGGAGCGAGGGCATTTTTGATTTTATGGCGTTAATGTGTAGTAGACCCAAGCCCCGGAAAAAGACGTCTGGCAAGCAAACCCTCTCCGTTGGCTCCTTCCGGTGTTAATAGTCAATCCCCGGAAAATGTGATAATGAGCCTTTGAAAACTGATAACTCGGAGAGTATTAGTCGGGTATGGATGGAACTTGGCAGTTAGGACCTCCACGCGGCCCTGAACTCATTGACACTTTCTTGACCTCTGGTGACCCCGGATGACCCTTAATTGACCCTTGGAACTGTTACCCCCAGAATGACTCGGAAATACACAAAAAAGATCCTAGCGACAGTGCTGATTCCCCATGAGTATCCTGGAGCAAAGGGGACGATAACGGAACTCACTTATGAGTGGGGGACTAGCTAGGAAAAATTTAGATACGGGATCGGAAAGAGTTAATCGAAAAAATCCTGTCCTTTGTAAATTATAATAGAAGATTGGAATTAACAAGAGGGACTTAGTAAATACTGGGGTCAGCCATAGCTTGACTAACGGAATAGAAGTAGATATTTGAAAGTGGGACCGAAGTTGTCACAGAGTTATTGGTTCACAGATGCAGAAGGAATGGGAGCTAATTCGTCAGAGTAATATGGGGACACAGGATATGATTTTATCAGCTTCAAGGGGGGTTGTTTATTGGCTTGATCGGATTCCAAGAGGTGGAACGGCTTTTCCCTAAAGGCTAGGCAATTGAAACTGGAATATATCCAAAGTCAGATTTTTTGAACCTCTATGAGTAGGGATTTAAGCGGATTCGTGGGTTCCTGTGTGGGATAAACCAAATAAAAACCTTGGAATTGCTGTCATTTAAACGCGAACTTTAGCTGAGGTTCAGTTAAGCGTATTATTTATATGAAGCGATCCGAATAGCCCGAATGAGTTTAGCTTTTAGAACTGGTGTACCGAAGGAACCTTTAGCTTACAGGACGAACGTGGAATGCACCGCAGTGAATGTCGGGACTTATATGGGAAGGGGATATTTATTTTCCACAACTGTGGGGGTTTGGTACGCGGCTTGTAGAAGAGAGAAAAATTAACCAAAACCGAGAGAAGTGTGTAGTTCCGATCGTAAGTTGAGAGAATAACACAAAGTGCTTGTGTAGCCTGACTGTTAATCTGTGTACGGATCGAAGTGAGAACCTATTCTAGAAGCTTGAGAAAACGGTTAATTTTAGAGATTGATTTCGTGGGCTGCTTAAGAAAAAGGACAACCCATCTTATTTCGAATTGTGAGATCGTTATATAATTAAACCAGAGTTAATTCCTTATAACGAGCTCTTTCAAAGTAATTTGTCATTACCTGATAATTCCATTAACCTGATTTACTTTACGTGTTACTTTATGTGTTAATTGATTGAAAATAACTTTGCGGGCTCTTTCTGGTCACGTGTCTTCGATTGACTCTAATAAGAAGTGAGAGTAACAAATAAAAGAGCATGAGGTTTATGCGGGGATAACAGTTTTTACAGGAGGTTATAAAAGAACCACCGCAATTAAACTGTAAGCGATTGTTTGAAAGATCTTGGCCCCCAATGAATTGAATATTCAGGGAATTCTCAATTGAAGCAGATTCCCTAAACTTACATTTAACATCAACCAGCAGTATTTTAACATCGACAACCATTTATTAGCACGAATCATTTTGCACTGCGATTTCTGTGCATATAACAAAAGCACATCGAAATTTTGTGTAAGCGTCAATACACACACGTCTTGAATACACAATGATAAATACTTAACGTGAAACACAACGAATTAAATACCAATTGACAGCGTAAAACATCTATTCCAGAGTGTGGAAAGGCCTTGCTTTCGTTTTAATCAGCGTAATTTTTTTTCAGCAAGTTGTAATGAAAGAATCTGACGCAAAACTAAAATTAAGCAAAATGGACAGTCATAACAATATAGTGGACAAAACTGTTAGCATAATTAAATGGGACCAAATTGTTTGAGGAAAACAGACAAGAAAATCATAAAAAAAGAAATTCGAATTTTTTTTTGCTTTTCAATTTTTTTGTGGCAATTTTTTTTGATTTTTTTTTGTTTTCAAAAGGGCGTTGAAAGACTCTAAAAATGGGTTTTACCTGCTTCAAAAAAAAAAATCAGGGCGCTAGTTTGTTTGCTGGATTTTTTTTTTTCTGTCATTTGAGTTACGGTTGAGAAATTTCAATTTGGTACAATTTTTGGCGAACTCCGATACATACACGCACACAAAATTTCTCCACATTTTTCATGTTATCGGCACAAAAAACACATTTAAAGGATCTTGATAACGTGAAAACAGCCTAAAATGAAACAACTGCGTGTACACAACAATTGGAAACTTTGGCAGAGAGAAATGCAGCATACCCGAAATTCACTGCAGTACAAATCAATTTTTTTCCGAGCAAAACTTTGTGTTCAATTTTGCGAGTAAAATTTTATACAGAATCAAATAATTATTCACAATCTAACCAGCGGTTTTTTAAAGTTAAATTGAAAAAAAAAAAAATCACTCACACATCACTTAATCTAGGACGCTTATCTACTTTGCCGGAAAAAAAAGGGGGTTAGGTAACTGTCCCTTCCAACTTAGCTCGGAGGTAATGTGACTTATCAAAATAAGTTTCAAAGTCCATGGCGAATGCGAATATTAAGTTGTGTCTAACACAATAAGACTAACGTTAAGAGTATGCTAGTGAGATTGGTTAGCCAACTCAGCAAACAAAAAAGTAAGTAGGGCACTAAGCTCAAAGTAGCCCCTTATCTGAGGGATTAGTCCCGTCTTTGGAGGAAAATTGGAGAGGGGATAGAATGTGCTAACCCCACCCCACCCCCCGGATTAGGAATCACTGGTCGGATCATTGTGAAATTCACAGAAGGGATACTACAGATGATTTGACCCGGGCATTCAAAACCGTCGACCTGGGGGACCCCCAGGGGCCGAGTAATAACGGTTCCTGGAAACTCAAATGGTTCTATTGGGACTCCGTACATAGCAATAGGAAAGACCCCCAATTTTAGTATATGGAAGCCCTAGATGATGGAAGCTTGAGTTTGAAACCCCAGACTCTTCGGACCCCTACTTTCGGTTTTATGGCCTGTGCAAACATACCCCCCTTTGACTTTCGGAAGCTATTTCTTGACGCCTGGTAACCCTTGGAAGCGGAAACTTGAAGAGTTGGTAGGTATTGGTAAGACAAGTATGGCGTTTGAGTTTGGACCGAATCCGAAGTTCCGATTGTGTGTTATTAGCACTGGGAAAAAAACTTCATGGACAAGAAGTAGGCAATTTGCTGAAACTAATGAGCGAGGGCATATTGATTTTATGGCGTTATAGTGTAGTAGACCCAATTCCCGGAAAAAGACGTCGGGCAAGCAAACCCTCTCCAATGGTCCTTCCGGTGTTAATAGCCAATCCCCGGAAAAAGTGATAATGAGCCATTGAAAAGTGATAACTCCGGGAGTATTAGACGGGTATGAATGGAACTTGGCAGCTGGGACCCCCACCCAGCTCTAAACTCATTGACATTTGCTTGACCTCTGGTGACCCCGAGGTGACCCTTAGAACTGTTACCCCCGGAATGGCTCGGAATTACATGAAAAAGTACCTAGTGAAAGTGTTGATTCCCCATGAGTGCCCTGGGGAGATGAGAACGGAACTCAGCTATGGGTGGGGGACTACGAAAAACTTAGATACGGGATCGGAAAGAGTTAATCGAAAAAGTCATGTCCTTCATAAAATATTATAGAATATTGGAATTAACAGATGGGACTTAGTAGTTACTGGGGTCAGCCATAGCTTGACTAATGGACTACAAGTAGATATTTGAAAGTGGGGCCGAAGTAGTCGCAAAATTATTGGTTCAGATGTGCAGAAGGAATGGGAGCTAATTCATCAGAGTGATATGAGGGGACAGGATAATTTATCAGCTTCTGAGGGGTTGTTTACTGGTTTGATCGGACCCCAAGAGGGGGAACGGCTTTTCCGTAAGGGCTAGGCAATTAAAACTGGAAAAGATCCAAGGTCAGATTGTTGGGACCTCTATGAGTAGGGACTTAAGCGGATTCGTGGGTTCCTTATTTGTGGGGGCAGAAACATGTGTGGGATAAACCAAATAAAAATCTTGGGATTGCTGCCATTTAAACTCGAGCTTTAGCTGAGGTTCAGTTAAACGTAGTGTTTACTTGAAGTGATCTGGATAGCCACCGGGAGATTAGTATTTAGAACTGGTGTACCTAAAAGGAACCTTTAGCTTACAGGACGAACCTGGAATGCGCCGCAGTGAATTTCGGGACTTATATGGGAGGGTTATTATTTATTTTTACCGGTGTACAAATGGACATACCAGTGGCGGGATTGGTACACGGCTTCTAGAAGAAAGAAAAATTAACCAAAACCGAGAGAAACACTTAATCTAGGACGCTTATCTACTTTGCCGGAAAAAAAAGGGGGTTAGGTAACTGTCCCTTCCAACTTAGCTCGGAGGTAATGTGACTTATCAAAATAAGTTTCAAAGTCCATGGCGAATGCGAATATTAAGTTGTGTCTAACACAATAAGACTAACGTTAAGAGTATGCTAGTGAGATTGGTTAGCCAACTCAGCAAACAAAAAAGTAAGTAAGGCACTAAGCTCAAAGTAGCCCCTTATCTGAGGGATTAGTCCCGTCTTTGGAGGAAAATTGGAGAGGGGATAGAATGTGCTAACCCCACCCCACCCCCCGGATTAGGAATCACTGGTCGGATCATTGTGAAATTCACAGAAGGGATACTACAGATGATTTGACCCGGGCATTCAAAACCGTCGACCTGGGGGACCCCCAGGGGCCGAGTAATAACGGTTCCTGGAAACTCAAATGGTTCTATTGGGACTCGGTACATAGCAATAGGAAAGACCCCCAATTTTAGTATATGGAAGCACTAGATGATGGAAGCTTGAGTTTGAAACCCCAGACTCTTCGGACCCCTACTTTCGGTTTTATGGCCTGTGCAAACATACCCCCCTTTGACTTTCGGAAGCTATTTCTTGACGCCTGGTAACCCTTGGAAGCGGAAACTTGAAGAGTTGGTAGGTATTGGTAAGACAAGTATGGCGTTTGAGTTTGGACCGAATCCGAAGTTCCGATTGTGTGTTATTAGCACTGGGGAAAAAAACTTCATGGACAAGAAGTAGGCAATTTGCTGAAACTAATGAGCGAGGGCATATTGATTTTATGGCGTTATAGTGTAGTAGACCCAATTCCCGGAAAAAGACGTCGGGCAAGCAAACCCTCTCCAATGGTCCTTCCGGTGTTAATAGCCAATCCCCGGAAAAAGTGATAATGAGCCATTGAAAAGTGATAACTCCGGGAGTATTAGACGGGTATGAATGGAACTTGGCAGCTGGGACCCCCACCCAGCTCTAAACTCATTGACATTTGCTTGACCTCTGGTGACCCCGAGGTGACCCTTAGAACTGTTACCCCCGGAATGGCTCGGAATTACATGAAAAAGTACCTAGTGAGAGTGTTGATTCCCCATGAGTGCCCTGGGGAGATGAGAACGGAACTCAGCTATGGGTGGGGGACTACGAAAAACTTAGATACGGGATCGGAAAGAGTTAATCGAAAAAGTCATGTCCTTCATAAAATATTATAGAATATTGGAATTAACAGATGGGACTTAGTAGTTACTGGGGTCAGCCATAGCTTGACTAATGGACTACAAGTAGATATTTGAAAGTGGGGCCGAAGTAGTCGCAAAATTATTGGTTCAGATGTGCAGAAGGAATGGGAGCTAATTCATCAGAGTGATATGAGGGGACAGGATAATTTATCAGCTTCTGAGGGGTTGTTTACTGGTTTGATCGGACCCCAAGAGGGGGAACGGCTTTTCCGTAAGGGCTAGGCAATTAAAACTGGAAAAGATCCAAGGTCAGATTGTTGGGACCTCTATGAGTAGGGACTTAAGTGGATTCGTGGGTTCCTTATTTGTGGGGGCAGAAACATGTGTGGGATAAACCAAATAAAAATCTTGGGATTGCTGCCATTTAAACTCGAGCTTTAGCTGAGGTTCAGTTAAACGTAGTGTTTACTTGAAGTGATCTGGATAGCCACCGGGAGATTAGTATTTAGAACTGGTGTACCTAAAAGGAACCTTTAGCTTACAGGACGAACCTGGAATGCGCCGCAGTGAATTTCGGGACTTATATGGGAGGGTTATTATTTATTTTTACCGGTGTACAAATGGACATACCAGTGGCGGGATTGGTACACGGCTTCTAGAAGAAAGAAAAATTAACCAAAACCGAGAGAAATTGGTAGTTCCGATTGTAAGTTGAGAGATTAAAACTAGTTGCTTGTGTAGCCTTACTGTTAATGTGGGTACGGATCGAAGTGGGAACCTATTCTAGAAGCTTGAGAAAACGGTTAGTTTTAGAAATTGAATTCGTGGGTTGCTTAAGAGACAACCGAGTTAGGAGAATCCATCTTAAATTGAACTTTGAAATCTTTATATAATCAAATAGAGTTAGTTCTTTATTACGAGCTTTTGCAAATTAGTTTCTCATTACCTGATAATTCCATTAACCAGATTTACTTTACGTGTTACGTGAGTTGATCGAATATTTGTGGGCTTTTTTTGTCCACGCGTCATAACGAGGCCAAACTGTGCGCTGGATAGGAGCACATTTTTGTGTCTGTATGTTCCTGGATTCCAGAGACAAGTCTTGAATCATGTTCCAAAAAGTAAGTGGATTCAAGAAACAAAATGTCAGTGGATTCCGCATACATATACCTGTAACGTAAATTTTGAGGGCATAATTGTTTTGTTGCGGATTCCGCAACTAGAAAATATAGCTAGTTGTTCTGGATTCCGCAACTGTAAGTGGATTTCGCAAAATGTGAGCGGAATCCGCAAATGTAACTGGATTCCGCAAACTGTAAGTAGATTCTGAATTTTGTTCAATACTGAACTTGCATATGAACAATCAAAAGCTGAGCTGGAATTCTTATCTCTAGCAATGCGGAATTTAAAAGCAAAGACTTAACCATTGTCAGCGGAATCCATGAACAAGTCTTAAAACATTGGTTACCGAAATCGGTGGATGTCATCTTGTAGTATTTTGGAAACACAACACCGAACAATTCAGTATTTGGAGTCAATGAGTTGAGAGTGTATGGAACACACAGCATATTGACAAATTAGGTCAGTATTTGGGTTTGTATCAATCCCAAAAACTGATTTTGGAAGCATAACGCTGAATAAATGCAGTAATTGTAGTCAATGGGTTGAGAGTGTATGGAAACACAACACACAGCATATCGCCAAATTAGGTCAGTATTTGGGATTCCATCGATCCCAAATACTGGTCAGTAATTGGGATTCCATTAATCCCAAACACTGATTTATTCTAGTAAATTTCTATTGTAGTAAATATCTATTTAGTGAATTTAGATCATGTATTTAAAAGTATAATTTTAAAGGCTACTACACATATAAATATATGTAAAGGGAATCCGCAAACAAAATGCGGATTCCACTTACAATTTGCGGATTCCACTTACAGTTGCGGATTCCGCAACAGCTCAATTTAACGATACAAAGGTTTTATCATTTGTTTGTGAATTACACAAACTGTTCTGGATCCCGCAAATACAGTTGCAGATTCCGCAAATTCGCCAATTTTTCGAGCGATTTTGATTGGTACAATGATTTAGGTATTTGTTTGTGGAACCCAAAACAGTATAGAAGATCAAAGAAAAGTAACAATGTTGCGGATTCCGCGACAAATCTGATTTTGGCCTGTTGCGGATTCCGCATACAATGCAGAGAATGCACAGTTTGGCCTCGTAATGGTGTTCGATTGAATTTAAGACGAAGTGAGAGTAACAGCGAAAAGAGCATAAAGTTTTTGCGGGGCTAGCAGTTTTTGCAGGAGGTTATAAAGAAACCACCACAAATAAATTATAAGCGGTTACTTGAACGATTCTGGCCCCCAATGATTTGAATATTCAAAGAATTCTTAGTTTAAGCAGATTCCCCAAACTTATTTTAACATCAACAGTATTCACAAACTAACCAGCAGTATTTTGACATCGGCAACCAACTACTAAGCACGAATCATTTTGCACTGCGCATTTCTGTGCATATAACAAAAGCACATCGATCTTTTTGTGTAAACTTCAATACACACACGTCTTGAATACACAACGATAAATACCAATTGACAGTGTAAAACAACTAATCCAGAGTGTGGAAAAGCCTGGAGTTTTTGTTTCGGAAGAATCAAAATTAAGAACAATTGAGAAAGAACATATGTTCAAGCAGCCAAAAGGCATCAACGGTAGTGGGGAGGAACCCTGGAAACAACACAAATTTCAATCGAGCTTATTCACATTCGCAAAGGACACAAACTCTATTTAATGTTTAATTTGCGTGGAACGCATCAATTGACCGAATGCAACTCAGTCCTAAAAAACGGAATCAAGCGACACACCATTCTACACCGTTGAACAACTCAGCAGCCCTGATAAATGCTTCTATCATTTTGCCCCAGTTTTTAGGCTTGCGATAGGGTCCCGGGTTGACCAAAACTTCTAATCATACAATTTCCATTTATGAAGAACTTCTTGTCATACAATTCCATACAATGCCATACGTACAGAACATTGTATGAAATCTCTATGATAAACATTTTTCCATATATGAAAATTGTATGATAGGTGTTTTTCCATAAACCAAAAATTTTGATTTTTTCTTTCTAAATTTAGTTTCTGAAAAATTTTCGGTTGTGTTTGCAACCGAACACAAGTGACAAAGACCTTGGTTACTCAAAACACCAAAGGTTGGACGGTCTTGCATTTACAATACATAGCAAACGACCTGAATTTGGATGTTTTTCACAATTGATATAACAAAAGTAACGAACTTTTATTTTTTGGCAAAATTTTTGATGTATGGAATTGTATGATAACCATTTTCGGTGTATGGAGGTCAACCCGGGGTCTCATTTAACCATATTGAAAAAACCCACAAAAATGGAAACATCCATATGGCCGACAAAAAAGTAGCCAAACTCTGCTCTAAAATTGCAGACAACTACAAGAGACAACTACAAAAACTTTGACAACGTATCATGATTTTGATGTTTGCTAGTCCGATTATATCTCGCCCTATTATTGAAACAACTTCAGTCGACTTATCTTACACTCGGTTTAGTTTGACTTGGTACAACCAATTTGAACTTCTAGACCTTTCTACTAGATTGGAGATTTAAAGTTTTGGTAAAAATTAGCATAAAGTCATTTACTAGTTTTTCTGAAAGACTTTGAAATTTTTTTTTTGCGCAGTTTGAACTTTTTTTCTAGACGTAAGCTCACTCAGGCAGAAGTCTGAGGTACTGACTATCATCATGGTAAATTTGCTTAAATTGAATCAGAAAACTTACTAAGGTAAAAGATTTTATGTTAGAACAAGAAAACCACACACCCGAATTCAAAACTTCGATGTTTGAAAAAATACTAGAAAAAAAACTGAAAAAACCATATTCCAATACCATTTTCTAGATGATCAATGATTTGCAGGGAACATTTATGTCTTAAAGTATTTCGCAAGTAACGGCTTTAAATAACTTGAGGTCGGTCAGCGAAAACAGGATGTCTTAAAATACAATCGGACGACAAATCTCTGATGCAAGGCAGACGCCGAAAGCTCCTGTCCCACCCCCTACGCTTTTTAGATCCTATTGGTTGTGAGATAAATTCAAAAAACATCTTCAATTGCCTCCTGTTGCATTGGTTTCTCAGAAAAGAAGATTACATGAACGAATAAAACTCTTTTCATACTGTTTTTTTTTTTCAGATAGTAGTGGGTGTGAATCGATGAATATCACAAGACTTAAAAAAAACGAGAAACATTGCTTTAAAAATGCATCATATACTTCCAGTTGGTGAAGCAGCATGATGTATTTTCTCAATAGCTTCTAGACTGATTCTTATTCTACTGGCGATTTTGCAGAAGAGAACTACCAATCACTGTACAGCAAATACCGAAAAACAGTCATGATAGATGATTGCAAGTGAAATGTTGTCAGCAAAATTTCAGGGCAAGTATAACATTTAGATGCTACAAAAAGGTCCGACCACAACTTTCCTGGAGATTGTCGAAAATTGGAAAAAAGCACCAACCCAAGGATAAGAAATTATATTTTCTAAATTGAGACCATATTTTTGCCAAAAAACTAGAATTACAATAAATGAGAGGTGAACTGTTGAACTTAAAGCACTGTAACTGTACATGTAACTGTTGCGCGGTTCGCGGTTCTGGACTTATGTTTCGAATTTGAAAGTCGAGCAAGAGCAGTTTTGCGACTGAAATTCCACAGTTGAGAAGCAATTTCAGGCCGAGCACACATTCGAAACATACCCGATTTTGGTCAAGAGATTCAAAACATAACTCAAAACATAACATCCCTAATTTTGGTCCATAAAGTTGAAATATACGTCGAGCGCAGTCAAAACGTAGGCCGGTAAAAACAGTAACTTCTATCGAAAATTCTTCAAATATCAGTTTCATCAACGGTTTCAGTCCAGATTTGTAAAAAAAAAAGCAGACAAAGATCAAGCACAGTCGAAATATAGGTTGAGCATAGTATAAAGATAGATCGAGAACAATCGAAACTTAGTTCGAGGACAATCGAATCATAGGTCGAGCAGAGTCGAAATATAGGTCGAGTGGATTTTTTTTGAAATTTAGAACTGTTTCAACAAATCGGCTCTACCAAAGAAATATCAACAAAAACGAGAAAACTTCATCAAGGCGCAATTGAAAGCGTCTCGCTATCTGAGCTATTTGATTGATGTTGAAATTTATGAAAAGCGAAATCAAATTTAATTTTTTAGATCCAAAATTTGAAATAAAAATTTAAACCAGAGAGACCAAACAAGCCTTTTGAACAGTTGTGGAGCAACCACAGCCAACAAAAAAATGAGAACGTTTTTTTTTAGTTTTTCGAGAAAATCAAGACGGTCGAAACATACCTGCTTTTGGTCGAGAAAGTTGAAAGATGTCTATGAGGGGTCAAACAAACACTTTTTTTGTAACTTTTTAGGTCGAACAAAATCGAACTTTTTTTTGAGTCAAGAAAGTCAAAACTTATCAAAACTTTGGCCAGGAAAGTCAAAACATGCCTAAACTTGGTCGAAAAACTCAAAACTTACCATAGACAGTCGAAACATACCAATTTTTTGTCAAAAATGTTGCAACATAAATCGAGCTCCTCGACCCGAGTTTGCAGCAAATTTTTTAAAAAGTATTCAGTTCTTATGGTTTTCTTTCTGAGTTTTGTGTTTTTTCTAACTGGATCTTTTTGCTCATTCAATCCAGTCCCCTCTCGCTAACGTACAAAAAATTACAATAACTAACAAAAAAGCTACATTATTGTTACAAAATTGTCAAATTGTTACGTTTCGCTTTAGAGATTTGCGTGGTTGCGACCTTCTATACTGCCTGCAGAGTAATCAGCTATCCTTCTTCCCGATTTCGATTAAGGTTTTAGTAATTCGCCTAAATTTTTCCTTCTAATTTTTGTTAGTACGCGTAACTTTATACCTACCCGCATTCAAGTTTAGGCGTAAGTAATCGATTATAACGGATTATGATAATGATGAAACGAAATTATAATGATAAAAGTATTTTTTGTCATTAGCAAGCAAAACAGCATCAACGACGACCAGTCTCTGTGTGGACACCACCCGCTCCTTATGATAAGTATCTCGCTAAGTTTAGATTCCTTATTATAAGTTGCCAAATCTAATTAGTTCGAATTAAAATTTAAATCATATCATTAGTCAAACTGACAGTCTTCTCAGAGACTGAAGTTCTTTGTTTGTTTTTCAATACGACGTCTTTACAGCACAAAAGTTAAAGCGTCAGTGAGACGTATAAAATTCATTCACAGGACATATAAAGTCCAAAGCCCGGGTTGACAAAAAATGCTTATCATACAATTTTCATATATGAAAAAATGCTTATCATACTCTTTCATACACTTTTTGTCATCATACTGTTTTTCAATACGAGTAATTAAAATAAGAAAAAAGCAATTTTTTTCCTATATGAAATCGTATGATAAGCATTTTTTCCATAAATGAAAATTCAAAAAATTTTTGTTACTAAACTTCGTGTTTCAACCGAAACACTAGCCAAGGATGTTTTGTCATGAGAAAACTCAGAGTGTAACTGGCAGTTACCACGCAGACAAACTGCATTTGGTGGTTTTAGTTATTCAAGTTCACATGGAAATATATACCAAAAAGTAAATTTTTTAAATATGCTACATAATTTTTAGCTTGAAAATTATGATGGTTGAGAAAAAAGGCCTGTTTTTTTTACAAATTTATTTTTATCTTAGCAAATGAAACAAAAGATAATAATCGTGTTTACAAAAAATTATTTTCATGTAATTTTTGGGTTTTTTGGGTGAGAAACTCATCCTGGACTACGTTATAAATACAAAAATGTAAAATTTTTCATGCAAATTTTTTTTTTCGTAAAATTTATATTTTAGCACAAATGCAAATTTGCAGCCAACAAAGGGGTTAAAAAAATTTTACCTCAATTTTTTATTTTTGTTTATGAAAAAATACATTTACAATTTTCATATATGAAAACTTTATAATAAGCATTTTTCTGACCGAAATTAAATTTATGTTTTTGATTGTCAATATGCCCTCTATCATAGATATACTTATTTAAATCAATTTAAAGTTACCCAGACACGTTTTTTGGTGATTTTTGAAATTTTATTTTTTCTATGACGAAATGACTATTTTATAATTTTCATACATGATAATTGTGTGATAAGCACTTTTTCCATAGACTTCATATATGAAACTGTATGATAAGCATTTTTCTTCTATGGACGTCAACCCGGGAGTCAAAAGATTCGGACTGATTTTGTACCAAATTCAAGTTATATAAATTAGTAAAAAGAAATATTTCATTTTATAAAGACAATTACAATTTTTGATCGCAGCACCTTCATGTGTTTGCAGCATTGAAACGAAACTGATCTGTCAACTTCACTGCCTAAATTGAAGGCTATTTTTACGATATCTGAGAAGGATGAATTAAAGGTGTAAGTAACGTCACGTAATCATACCTATCAGTCTAGGAGAAACAACCGCCGACGCAAAAGGCGCTTTCTAAGTAGGCAGTGAAACGAAAATGGATTCTCCATAAGGGTGAAAGCCTATGGAAGCCATTTTTTGCCCACAGAGTGAAAAGATATTTCCGAGAAGAGATTATTCAAAATCAAAAAATTATCTAGAGCGCAAAAAAATTACAAAACAAAATGTTTTTGAACTTCAAAAATTTTTTTCTTCGAAGTTGATCCTAAGCCATATTCTAAGTTGAATTGAGGCAGTCAAATTGCCTATACATACATAATTAAGCAGATTGAAAAACAACACTTTGTAATTTGCATAGCGTGTGGGGGCCGTATGGATAACCGACAATTGTGAGAAAACTGAAGGTTAATCGAAACTTGCTGGATCTCGTAATAAAACTATCTTCTAAGACAATTGAGTCACTAGTGAAATGACCGACATACGAGCTATTCAGCTCTTCGCAAAGAACAGCTGTTGTGCCCCTGATTAAGATCTAGAAGCATTTTTTTTAGGCTGGGTAATGTTGCTTCGCCCTAAAGCAGCAAGCACGGATCATGATGGACAGGGGCGGATTTAGGGGAGAACGCCTCTACCCCTTTCAGGGATTCGACCCCTTGCCGACCCATAGGGGCTTTCAATTAAGAAACGGAGACGTAACTTAATTGAAATGAGGCAAGTCATTTGCTCTTATTATTAGGATAAAAGACGCTAAATACATCCATTTCTACTTCACATCTAGCGTGGGGAGATAAAATGAAGAAAACAAATTATACACTGAGCCGATTTCTATCAAAAACGCCATTTTCAATTTTTTTTAAAATATTTATAAGTATCCTGTGTCCAAATCATTGTGCTTGCTTTGTGGAAGGTTGGCAGGGGGTCAAATTCGCCTGAATAGCCAGTTAAAAGTTTTTCTTCGGAGTGTATAAAAAGAGCAATATTTACTGAGAGCACAATTTTCCCCACATCCACATAAAAATCATCGGCACACTGGAAACTTTCTCAATTTAGGGATTATGACATCATGGTAAAACTTAACTATTTTGCAGTTCGAATCATTGCCTTTTTTGGTTATTTGAACTATCGAATGAAAAATAGTTTTTGGTTTGGCAATTCGTACGAAATGGCAAGATCGAGGGACAACAGGAACCCTCAAAATTTGAATCAAACCACAAAGTTGAAAACATCTGCATTATAGATAGAATAGGGTTGGTTTTTGCAAATGTTTTAATAGATAGTTCAGAGCATACAGATGTTGCAACTTCCGTGACTTTTTCTGATTTATAATGTGATCAAAGTTGCATTGGAATTTGCCAGGTTCTAATGCAGAGCTGGATTTCTTCTAAAGTTTTAACGCCCGGGTGGAGGTCTGCGAATTATCTCCAGAATATCACGACCAGCTTTTAGAACTTCTGTTTTAGATTTTTGTGACCAAGAAGATCCGTCGCAATTTTTTGGCGACACAAGCCGAGACGGTGCAAACATACATTCGAAATCGTTATGTCCGAACCTCCAAGACCAAGATTTGCAGATTTTTTAAATTTATGCATTCTGAAAATCTTTGTTTTCGTTTTGTTTAGTTGCAGCAAAATCAAACCCTCTTTTTTGTTGGAATAATTCCAGGTAAGTAGTTAGGAAGCTTTTCAGTTGGATGTAGCTTCTCGAACTTTTGTTGTTGATTGTTTGATTATTTTGGTCCAGACTTTCAAAGTCGCATCGATGTTTCAGGGCTGGCACTAGATGTTCAGACTTTCGCGACTTTAAGTCCAGGCTGCTGCGACTTTTTCAGACTTTTGCTACTTTATCTCCAGACATTTTTTTATGTCCGAGCTTGTGATATCCAACGGTACTATCGTTAAGTAAAATTATTTTATAACTCCAAAGAATCAAATTGTTCTTTAAATAAAAAAATTTCTCTGTGAGAACTGGTGAGATCTACGTAGATTCATGTTAGTCTGATTGACTCACCGGTGTACCGAAGGTTTGAGTTACATTGACCTTGGTGAAAAATAGAATATAAATGAAATAGAAATATAAAGATCACTCAAGGTTACGTTACGGTACTGTTTTTGCAGTAGCAGTACCACATACCTCCTTGGGTGAATTTTTCTTTAACATTTACGGAAATAATTGTATAATCACAATAGAAATTTTTTTTCTCAGTTTTAAAAGTTTCAATTTCATTTGCAAAGTTTTTTGTTTGCCATTTTCCTTCCTCAATCTTCATCCAGTTCTATTCTCCAACTGGGGTTTCAACCTAATCCCTCGTCTGGAGTAGCGTATCCGAACTTTAGTCTGAATAGGTATCTTTCCAGTAGCCCCAGTCGCGTTTCAATTGGTCGATCGTTCCGTGTCTTAAAGTAGGTTAATCATATCCTGTATACTTGTAGGGCCGCCTTTAAGAGAGCGCCCCGATAGTTCTTCCTCCGTAATTACTTTTATCGAATGCTTGACTGTGTCGCCAAAATATTGAGGCTCCTGACTCCGGTTTTCGACTAAGTCCTGATTTCGAAAGGTGTCTAAATGTCCGCTGGTTTACAAGGACAGATCTAATTTTGCCAGTTTACCGCTCTTTTGCTGTTTCTGGGGTGTTTAACTGAATTCGCCATCTTGTCTTTATTGTTTTCTTCTGTGACAGGTTCCCTGGCTGCCGTCGCAGCTTTTTCTCTCCGGGCTTCCTGGACAGACTTTTTTTTCTTCTCGGCCTTTTTCAAACCGACCTCTTCTTTCAATTCAGTTCGCTTGACGAACCCGGGCCTCCCTCAATTGTCTAAGCCCTCTTTTTGCATTCTTCTTCTTCGTAGCTTCTGCATTCTTAGAGGTGACTAGTGTTTGGCTTTGTTGGAATTTTTCGTCGGGGAACAATGAGTCGGACTGATGTGACTGCAGTTGCAGTTCCTCGTCCGAGTCGCTCTCCTCCAACTTCTCAGGAGAACTGATCTTTTGGAGTTTTTTTCCGTCGCTCCCCAGATGGGCTCCTACTCGAGCCTTGCGTCGGTTCTAGTTGCAGATGAAATTTTGCTTCCGCCATATCCCATTTCCGGTAGATTGAACCTCCGGAAATTTTCACTGTCTCAGACACTATTTTTTCTTTCGTGAATTCCTGGTCGCTTTTCCTAAATTTGATTTTCCGGAGAATCGTCTTCTTCGGCAAGGGCAATTTCTCTTCCTCCTTGTCTTCAAAGAATCCCCTTTCACAAGAATTGATCATTTCTTTTCTTATTTCGGGATTGGACTGTTCTGATGCATCCACAATTTGTCGTATCTCGTTTTTCACGGCGTCTCCGTGCTCTTCATTCCATCTGGCGTACGCCTCTAATAGGTCCTTTAGGACTTTTGCTAATTCTCGATCTCGTGCTGGGCTAAGTTGTAGTTTGTACATCGGATTTGTATTTCTGCTGAGTGCCCTTTTTCTGACGATTTTCAGGTGCGGGTGTTGGTACAGATTGGAGCTGGGATGTTTTCTTCGGTTGCCACTTCTAGCTTATGTGTGCTGTTTGGTGGCGTGCTTGATTCTCCCGAGATTAGCTGCCAGAAGTAAAGCGGTCTGCTGTCTGCTTCTTCTTGTTGCTTCTTCGACAATAGCCATTTTGTTCAAGATCGTTGGCGTGTCTCACTCTCCAAGCTGTCTCATTTTTGCCGAATGCCTCTGAACTATTTTGAATTGATACGGTAATAACTTATCCACCCAACAGGTCAACCTGGGTTGAAACATTTTGTTTATTTTGTTGCCATCTACGGCTGATGTTAAGTCTTTATGATCAGTTGCAATGATGAGTTTTTTTCTAATAGGTAATGTTTGTATCTGTCAACTGCCCTAACAACCGCGAGTAATTCTAGTTCATTTGTAGAGTTTTTTCTGCTTGTATATATAGGCATCAGGATGCAAAAGAGATTGGAGCCCACACTCCCTCATTTGTTTGCTGCTCTAGTGTGGCCCCAGTCCATTGTGGCTGTTGTTGCATGTGATCCTTGTGATTCTATTTGCATCGTAATAATGTACCTATGAGATAGTAGCAACTGAGTTTTTGATGCTCTCGAAAACGGCTCTATATTTTTCCCCACTTAACTTTTTTCAATTTTTAATTGTTTTTTGAGTTTTTATTTTGATTTTTTTCTTTTACTAGTTTTCGGATTTTATCTGTGGGACTCGCTGCATTCGGAATAAATTTTAGTATCTGATTGATGCTACCAACAAAGGATCTTGGTTGTTTTTCTTGGTTCAGGTGGAATTAGATTCTGAATTGCTTCTATTTTAAAGAATTTTGGTGTAACCCCCGATTGCAGGCTAACCAGTTTACCTGATTTTTGAAAAACTCAACCTTTGAACTTTTTCAGTGCCAGATTTTCCTCATCTAGGTTTCTCAAGTTTTTTCCACTAGTTTTTCATGTTCTTGTTCTTAGCTTTTTGTCACAATGAGGAAATAGTCCAAGAAACAAAAGGTGTTCTTTGCAAGGCTTATCGTTCTGTCCACGGTTTTTTGAACTCAGCCGGCGCATCTTCTAATCCATAAAACCCGGTTAGTAACATAAAAATTACTGTAGCAATACCACCCTCAAAATTGAAATTGCACTGTCGAGAAATTCCACTTACAATTTGCCAATTCCAGTTGCAATTTGCGGATTTAGCTTACAGTTTTTATTTGTTTCTGAATTCCACAAATTGCACTGGATTTCGTGATTCCGAAAGACGGTTGCGGCTTCCACAAGTTCGAGCAATTTTGAGCAGTACAATTTTTTAGGTATTTGTCTGTGGAATCCAAAACAGCAAAAAAGATCTAAGAAAAGTAGCACTGTGGTGGATTCAGCGACAAATCTGATTTTGGCCTGTTGCGGAATCCGCTTACAATGCGCAGAATGCATGTTTTGAACTCATAATGGTTTGAAAAATTTTAAACTTAGTTCCTACGTGTCTTGGTGAGCAGGAAAATATAAAACCGGTCGAATTTTTCTTAAAACAGATAAACTTCAGCGTGCAAACTAGATTGGTCTAGGAGAAAGTCATGAGCTCGACGGCGCTGCAGAATTTATATTGTAAAGTTTTTCTTGGAACTGTATGATGAAAAGTATTTTTAGCTATTTCTCAACTGTAAAATTTTTTTTATTTATCTGATTTATAAAAGTTTCATTTTGTAAGTTATTGTGTTCGTATTGGGTCAAACTCTACCAAAAACAAAAATCTGCTGATCAGTTTTTTTTAAACCTATGAATGCACTTAGGTTAATATAAACTTTTCGAGTTTTAAAATAAACTGCTAAAGTGCAGAAAAAATTCGCTATCCAAATACGATTGTGAAGGTGGCGTAAAAAAAACAGGATCGAGTTTTAGGTTCAAAAGAAAGTTTCAATTGTTAGACTTCCCAACGAAATAAAAATTTAATTCATTGATCAGATTCCATGAGAAATTTGAAAAAATGATTCGATGTTGAGAAGCACTGGTTATTTCATTGAAAGGTTTTTTAGATACTGGTATCACAATTTTTCATTCATGGTTCAGATTCTATAAAAATAGAGATAAAAATGACTCGATATCGAGAAAAACTGAAACAGGTATTTCAATTTTTTTTTTCGAACGCTGCTATCAGAAAGTTTTCAGCCATGATTCTGACTTCATAAATAATTCATCAAAAATCTTGATCGAAAGGGTCGAGAACCAATTAATATGGCTGAGTGATGTATAGTTTTGGTTAGCTTGTTTGTTAAATGCAGTTATCAGTTTGTTGAAAGATTTTTTTTTGCTTCGGAACAAGATCAAAAACAACAAATACAGATGCCTGGAAGACCTAGAACACGACTTCATGCTCATATGATAGAATGCACAGGCTTATAACGTTTTCTTGGATCATTGAACAGTGATGAAAAGAAACATTTCATGATAAAACATTATGAAGAAATTGTTTTGAAATTGTTTCATGTATTTTTGTAACATTTTAAACCAACGAAATTTCACGTGCTAAATAAACAATTTAACCAAACCGAGCAAAAAAATTAGGCCAGATGTAGATGTGGGTGCTGTTGAGCGCACAATTAGCCAAAGATCTGATAGTAACCTAACTACCCAACGCGTCAACCTGGATTGAAACATTTTGTTTATTTTGTTGCTATTTAGGGCTGATGTTAAGTTTTTATGGTCAGTTGAAATGATGAATTTTTTTCTTAAGATATTGTTTGTATCTGTCAACTGCCCAAACAACCGCTAGTAATTCTATTTGATTTGTAGAGTATTTTCTGCTTGTATAAATAGGTATCTGGATGCAAAAGAGTTTGGAGCCCACTCCCCCTCGTTTGTTTGCTGCTCTAATGTGGAAACCAGGCCATTTTGGTTGGCGTTGCATGTGACCCTCGTGTTTCTATTTGCATCTTAATAATGTGCCTATGAGATTTTAGCAACTGAATTTTTGATGCTCTCAAAAACGGCTGTATGTTTTTACCCCACTTACATTTTTTCACTGTTTAATGCTTTTTTTTGAGTTTTTTTTTTGTTTTCTTCTTTTACTTGTAGTCGGATTTTATCTGTGGGACTCGCTGCGTTCGGAATAAATTTTGATACTCAATTCACGCTAACAACAGAGAATCCTAATTGTTTTTCTTGGCTTAGGTGGAATGAGATTCTGAATGGCTTCTATTTTAGAGAACTTTGGTGTACTCTAACCCCAACATTTGGTGTACTCTAACTTTGGTGTACTGTAAATTGCAGGCTAACCAATATACCTCGTTTTTGAAAAACTCAACCTTTGAAGATTTCAGTGCCAAAAATTTTTCATCTAGGTGTCTCAAGATCTTTCCACTAATTTTTCATGTTCTTGTTCTTAGCTTTTTGTCACAATGAGGAAATCGTCCAAGAAACAAAAGGTATTCTTTTCCGTGTATCAGTGATTGTTTCATTGCCCCATTTTTAACAATAGACAAAAAAGATGATTCGATAATATTGGCACTGAAAGCAAAACCAATCAATGGGCAACTATTCAAAAACAAGTACTTAATGCCGAATGACGATGAATTCATAAGTGGAAAGAAACAAGTTAAAACCGAAAACAAAAATGGTAAACTCTATTTCACTATGCTGGCTCATTTTTGTCACAATGAGTAAGGAACAAAAGGTGTTCTTTGCATGGTTTATCGTTCTGTGCATAGTTTGGCACTGAACCGACATATCTGCTGAGCCATAAAACCTTGTTATGAACCTATAGGTTCCTGTAGCGTTACAACCTACAGTTTCAAAATTGCACTGACAAGCTGTAACTGCAGCCAAATTTAGTTGACTATAAGCTTACTTTATTTCCAGCACAGTGAAATAGAATTTACCGTTTTTGTTTTCAGTTTTAATTTGATTCATTCCACTTATGAATTCATCGACATTCGGCAAATAGTACCTGTTTTGGAATAGTTGCCTATTGATTGGTTTCGCTTCCAGTGCCAATATTTTCGAATTATCTTTTTTTCGACCTAATTAAAATTGAGGCAATGAAACAATCACTGATACAATTTCCGACAAAAGATTCTGACTTTCCACTTGTACCTCATTCTGTATGTGGATCGGTGTTATATTATCCTTGTCTTGAATCGGGAAAAGAGTGTATTTGAAGTTCGAATTCACAATGTGGTTTGTTGAAATTCCCTGTCTTTCGAACAAGTCTTAAAATTGTGTTAAAAACTTAAATATTCCAACCTTCTGACTGCACGCACAGTAGCACGTCAAACCTTGACAGATCTCTTGGAGCCGGTCTCTGTATGGCCGATATACCCACTTGTCCCTGGAGGTCCGAGCCCATTATGCATCTAATTCTGCGTTGCATTCTGCTACTAGGAACGTGGCTCGCTTCACCTCCCAGCCTGCTGTACGTAGGTCTGTCTTTAGAGCCCACAGAATAAGAATCGCTGTCGAGACTGGGTTTGCCGTGTCAACCATTAGTTGTATTATCTGATTCTCTTTTCGTACCATAGTCTTAAGTGCATTTACTTTGTTGGATTTTGGGTCTCTAAGAAGATCGATTATTTTTGTATTCTCACTTTCTCCAAATTCGTTAGTCCATTTGTTCAAGTTAGTCAGATTGACTCAGCTGTGTACCTAAGTTTTGAGTTGAAGTGACTTTGGTCAACAAAAGAATATAAATATAGATAACTCAAGGCTACTTTATCTGACTGCTATTGCAGTAGCGGTACCACAAATTTTTTGCAATCCACGACGCACTTTTGACGGCCTAGAGGGCGAGTTTCACGACTTATTCAGAATTTCCATAGTGGGTCTGGAAGAGGGCTAGACGGGACTTCCTAAATTTCAGCATGAATCTGGTGCATCATCCCCAATAAAACAAACGTTTCAACTGCAAGATCAACCAGGAATCAAAATTATTGGCACGATATAATGTACCCTCCGAAATTTGAGGTGATCAAGGCAAACTTCTGTAGCACAGTTTGGTTTTTCACTCTGAAACTTTTTTATGGAAAAAAGCAACTGACGATAGAGTGCACAAAAGGTGTCCAGTGGATATTCTGTACAAGATCTGAAGTTCGTCAATTTTTACAAAAACTGTTTCTCATATCTAAAATTTGTCCTTTTAGATTTTTGGTAAATAATAACAACTTAATAGTAACAAATAATAATTACAATTTGCCAATTCCACTTGCAATTTGCGGATTAAGCTTACAGTTGCTCAAATTAACTATACACATGTCTTTTTATTTATTTGTGGATTCCAGAAACTGCTCTGGATTACGCGGCTTCCGCAAGACGGTTGCGGATTCCGCAAGTTTGATTTTTTTTAGACTAATTTTGAGCAGTACAATTTTATAAGGTATTTGTCTGTGGAATCCAAAACAGCAAAACAGATCAAATAAAAGAAACACTGTGGCGGATTCAGCGACAAATCTAATTTTAGTCTAGTGCGGAATCCGCTTAAAATGCGCAGAATGCTTATTTTGAAGTCGTAATGGTTTGAAAATTTTTTTACTTAGTTTCTACGTGTCTTGTTGAGCATGAAATTATAAAACCGCTCGAAATTGCCTTAAAACAGGTAAATTTCAGCCTGCAAAAAGTAGGTTGCTCTAGGAGAAAATCATGAGCTCGACCACCTACAATATTGAAATTGCACTGTTTAGCTGTATCTGCAGCCAAATTTAGTTGACTATAAGCTTACTTCATGCCCAGCACAGTAAAATAGAGTTTACTTTTTTTGTTTTCAGTTTTAATTTGGTTCATTCCACCTAAAAATTCATCGACATTCGGCATTCAGTACTTTTTTTGGAATAGTTGCCTATTGATTGGTTTCACATCCAGTGCCAATATTTTCGAATATTTTTTTTTGACTATTATTAAAATTCAGGCAAAGAAACAATCACTGATACAATTTCCGACAAAAGATTCTGAATTTCCACTTGTACCTCATTCTGTATGTGGATCGGTGTTATCCTATCTTTGTCTTGAATCGGGAAAAGAGTGTATTTGAAGTTCGAATTCACAAGTGGTTTGTTGAAATTCCCTGTCTTTCGAACAAGTCTTAAAGTTTGTATTAAGCATTTATTTTTCCAACCTTCTGATTGCTCGCACAGTAGCGCAACACACCTTGATTATTCTTTTGGAGCAGGTCTCTCTATGGCCGATATAATCACTTGTCCTTGGAGGTCCAAGCTCAATAATCATCAAGTTCTGCGTTGCATTCTGCTACTAGGAACGTGGATCACTTCACCTCCCAGCCTGCTGTACGTAGGTTTGTCTTTAGAGCCCCCAGAATAAGGATCGTTTTATATTTTCTCTACCGATATAAACCGATATAAATCGTGCTCTCTTGGCTTTTTCTATAATGTCTTTTGATGTTGCCTAGTTTAGGAAGATACTGGGTTTGCCGTGTCAACCATTAGTTGTATTATCTGATTCTCTTTTCGTACCATAGTCTTAAGTGCATTTACTTTGTTGGATTTTGGGTCTCTAAGAAGATCGATTATTTTTGTATTCTCACTTTCTCCAAATTCGTTAGTCCATTTGTTCAAGTTAGTCAGATTGACTCAGTTGTGTACCTAAATTTTGAGTTGAAGTGACTTTGGTCAATAAAAGAATATAAATATAGATCACTCAAGGTTACTTTACCTGACTGCTATTGCAGTAGCGGTACCACAATTTTTTTGCAATCCAAAGCGCACTTTTGACGACCTAGGGGGCGAATTTCGAGACTTGTTCAGAATTTCCAATTTGGGTGTGAAAGAGGGCTAGACGGGACTTCCTAAATTTCAATATAAATCTGGTGCCTCAACCCCAATAAAACAAACGTTTTTTTTGCAAGATCAATCAGGAATCAAAAACATCGGCACGATATATTGTACCCTCCGAAATTTGAGGTGATCAAGGCAAATTTCTGCAGCACAGTTTGGTTTTTTGCTCTGAAACATATTTTGTGGAAAAAACTGACGATAGAGTGCACAAACAGTGTCCAGTGGATATTCTGTACAAGATCTGAAGTTCGTAAATTTCTACATAAGTTATTTCTCAGATCTAAAATTTGTCCTTTTAGATCTTTGGTGAATCATAACAACTATAACTTTTTTGTTGAAAATCGAAAAAATCAAGTTTTCGAAATGGGTACTTACGAGGCCAAACAATGCACTGGATAGGCGCACAATTTTGTGTCTGTATGTTCCTGGATTCCAAAAACTGATCTTTGAACAAGCTCGAAAATGGAACTAGGGTCGACTACCAAAACATTACAGTTGCGGATTCTGCAAAATCTCAACTTAACTATACATATATTTTATTGTTTGTTTGTGGATTCCACAAATTTTTCAGGATACTGCAAATGCGGTTGCGGATTCCGCCTAGTCGCCAAGTTTTGGAGCAATTATGAGCGGTAGAGTTTTGTGGGCATTTGTTTGTGGAATTCAAAACAGCAAAGAATATAAAAAAAAGTAGCAATGTTGCGAATTCCGCAACAAGTCTGATTTTGGCCTGATGCGGAATCCGCTTACAGTGCACAGAATGCACAAATTGGCCTCGTAATAGTTGCTTAGTTTCCATTTTAATTCTCATTAATAGTTTTGCGCTAATAGCTTGCATAGTTTCTACGTGCCTTGTTGATCATGAAATTCTTAAAACCGATCAAAACTGCCTTAAAACAGGTAGATTTCAGCCTGCAAAAAGTAGATTGGTTTAGATGAAAGCCATGAGCTCGACGGCATTGCAGAATTTATACTGTAGAGTTTTCTTGAAATTGTTTAATGAAAAATAATTTTAACGATTTCTCAACAATAAATTCTTTTGCATTTACCTGATTTGTTGAAGTTTTATTTTGCAGGTTGTTGTGTTTTTATTGGGTTAAACTGTATCAAAAACAATAATCTGCTGAGCAGTTTCTTTAAACTTATGAATGCACCTAGGAAAATATACACTTTTTGAGTTTTATATTAAACTGCTAAAGGGCAGTAAAAATGCGCTATCCAAATACGATTGTGAAAGTGGCGTGAAAAAACGCGATCGAGTTCTAGGTTCAAAAGAAAAATTCAATTATTAGTTTTCCCAACGAAATAAAAATTTTACTTATTGATCAGATTCCACGAAAATTTTGAAAAAATGATTCGAGAAGCACTGGTTATTTCATTGAAAGGTTTTCTAGATACTGGTATCACAAGTTTTTCATTCATGATTCAGATTCTAAAAAAAAAAAAATTACTCGATATCGAGAAAAACTGATACAAGTTTTTTAATTTTTTTTTCGAACGCTGCTATCAGAAAGTTTTCAGCCATGATTCGTTTTCATAAATAATTCTTCAAGAACCTAAATCAAAAGGGTCGGGAACCAATGAATATGGCGGAGTCATGTTTAGTTTTGTCAGCTTGTTTGTTAAATGAAGTTATCAGTTTATGGAAAGAAAGTTTCGTTTTTGCTTAGGAACAAGATCAAAAACAACAAATACAGATGTCTGGAGGGCCTAGAAGACAACTTCATGCTCATATGATAGAATGTACAGGCTTATAACGTTTTCTGGGATCTTTGAACAGTGATGAAAAGAAACATTTCATATTAAAACATTATGAAGAAATTGTTTTGAAATGTTTTTCATACGTATTTTTGTATCATTTTGAACCAACTTTCACGTGTTAAAAAACAATTTAACCAAACTGAGCCAAAAAAAGTTAGACCAGATGTAAATGTGGGGGCCATAGAACACAAACTTTCAGATCTGAAAGTAGATTTGAATTAAATTTTGTCACATCTGAACAGCCAAATCAAACAAGATTTCAGATACGAAGTTAGATCTGAAACAAATTTTTCTGAACTAAAATTCAGTCAAGGGGCATAGAAGCCAGCAAATGAACGAAGTTTTTGTTCACGTTTTGTTCGTTTTCTCTGCAACTATTTAAGATACTGGGCTTGCATTTCGACAAAAGGTTGATTGAACTAATTGAAAGGGCTTAACCAGGCTAAAACTTGAGAAAAAACAGGTTTTGAAAAAGGTTAATTAGCCAGCATATCATGACTAGTTTTCTTGCTGTGGAAACAAACTCACAAACAATATGAGGATCTTGAATTTTTAGGCCCAATTTATTTCTTTCGATAGCTGATGAGCTTGACTTCCTCATTATTTTTCCTAAAATGACAGTTAACTGAAGTAACAAAGTTATTTGGTCCGGCGTAAGAAAACGGCGTAAAATTTTTTGAATAACTTTGCTCTGATGATCGAATTCGGTCATCAAAAAACCATACCAGTAGCAAATGTTTCTCAAAACTACTGCCTTAGTCTAAGCACATGAGTCTCATTAGCAGTTTTGTTAAGTGTAAATTCTGTCCAATTTCTTGGTATAAGCCACCAAGAAGTTTTAGTAAATGGGTCAAGAAAACAGATATGATCGTTTCTCGACACCGGACCGAGTAACTTTGTTAATTCTGTTATTTGTCATTCTTAGGTAAATAATGAGTAAATCAGGCTCATCAGCTTCCCAAATAACTAATTTGAGCCCAAAAATTATATCTTAAATTGTTGCAGAGAACACAATAAGAACGTGAAGAAAAAGTTCGTTCAATTTTTGCTGAAATCAAAAAGTTGCAACTTCTATGTCCCGTGACTGTGACTATGAAAAAAAAATTTGATATTCTTAACGTAGCCAAGCATTATTTCAACATTTCACAACCCATTTTAGATTTGATATTTGGATCTGAAATTATTATTTCAGATCTGAATTAAAAATTTCACTAGGTACGGGTAGCAAGTTAAAGGAGCATCAAAAAGGTTATTTCAACTGCCTGTATGCTAAAATCCATCAAATGACAAAGTCTGATCAGGACAGTGAACTTATTAAAGGGCAAAGCAAACAAAATGAAGGCATTTTGGCGGTTCATTGGACGAACAAGGCGGTAAACGAATAATTGTTTCACAAAAATTTGCCCTCAAACTAACAAAACTAAGTCTAACTGCTGTAATAAAATGTGATTAAAAATTTGTCTAATACTTTTCTTTTAATTAAGTGCCTTTACTTCTGCTTGGTGGCTTTACTTTCTCTCATAAGTTCACTGTCTAGAATAGACATGTCTTCTTGTCATTCACCCTCAGTTCTATAGCCCCGTAAAAATGAGATTGGCTGCATTGTCAAATTTCAAACTTAAGAGTGTTGATGGTCCATTGAATTGATGATAAACTAATCAACAAAAACTGTTCAGGATGCTAATAATGATGTAGCTTATATACATCAGAAATCGCAACAAGTTTTCAACAAAAGACAATAAAAACAGCTCACGAAGACAATTGGTATGCTTGATCTTCTATCAAAGACCAATAAGCACATTCAAATGCAGCTTTAAAGGATAGATGCGAAGAACATCTACTTCATAAATAACACTTCAGCAACCAATTTTGAAACCTTTGTCACGCAAGACTATACACTGAAGTATGAAATGACGCAGTTTTGACTTTCAGTTCATCAAATCAGAAACATCATTTTCTTCGTTTTCTCAGTTCAGTAAGCAACAGAGCTATGTATTATTTATGACAGGTTTTTGACTAAAAATCCTTAAATTCAGCAAGTGCACTTATCGAGAATTTTTTTTGGATCTGCTTATTTTTTCAGAACTTTTCATTTTAAAAGCTAAGATCAAAAAAAATGCAAATAGAGCCACTTTTATTCAGAGACTTTGTTCCTATAAGGTCAGAATAAACATCTTGTGTTTTTGTGTTTTTCGCATCGCTAAGTTCAATCAACGAGAATTTCAAGTGCGTAGGAAAAGCAAAAAAAGCACAAGAGGAGAAAGGAAAGTTCTCAATGACAGACTGATACCATATGGCGCGCTTGCGAAACTACCAAAATAATTTTTTTTCAATAGTTCTTCCATAAGAATTTTGTAGCTAACGGTTTTAATTCTTTGTTTAAACCATTAATTTTTCTAATCCCTTTTAACATCTATTTCTCTGCGTCATTTTTTTTGTTATTTCAAAAGAATCTAATTCAATTACAAGAATTATTTCTTTGTTTCAACCATTTAATTTTCTAATCCCTTTTAACATCTATTATTCTGCGTCATTTTTATTACAACAACTTTCTCGCTTTCAAGAGCGCAAAAACACTAAAATGTAACCAAAGAAATAAATAGTATTAAAAAGATATAACCGATATTAACTTATTGAATTAATGATAAATGGGTGACCGTGTTCAAATTCGACCATCAACGCGACGAAAACTTCCCGAAGTTCCGAGTATTGTGACTTACTCTGAAAAGACCAAGATTTCACCATACGAAGATGACGAATGTTACGACCACGTTAATCGAAGAAAAATCAGCCAGAGCAAAAACCCAGCCAATAAAACGAAGACCAAATCCCACAAGAAGAGAAAACAACCCGATTATTTAATGGAAAAATTTTACAGAGAAGAAAATCGCGTCCGATTGGCTGAAATAGTGACCAATGAAGTTGACTCTAGACAGTATCCAATGACAAGTGGGTATGTGAATAGGTGGCTCGTTCACTCTCACGAGAACGTATCTGTGTTTCACGCCGATTGTAATGTTTGTGTGACCAAGAGATGTGAAGAAGTGTTAAGTGCCGACGACAGCGAAATTGATGAGACAAATATACCTTTGGGTTTGAAGCTTCAGAACCCATTGACAGAGAGAGATCTCGCGTAAGTACTGAGTTTTCAAGTACTCAAGTCACAGATATATGCGCAGAGGCGGATTTAGGATTTTCTCGAGGGGAAGGGGCGGATTTTCAAAATTTTTATTGACCTTTTTTAAAGTCGACCAAATTGGTTTTCCGAGCGCTCCAAGAAACTACAAAGGCCCCGTGTGACCAAAAATTTTCCGCCGCAGGCAAATGTTTGAAAAATGCTGTCTCAAAAATGCGATCTCAAAGTTTTTGAAAAAAAGGTTCCAAAACCAGTCTAAAAAATGCCGTCAAAAATGTCTTAAGAAAATTTTAGGGTTGGCCGGCCTAAAATGGATTTGATGAAACAATACCAAAAGGGCACCCTTAGGTTGGTGAGGGGGAAAGGGAAGAGATCGACCTCCAACCCAGTCGCACGATCAATTAGTTCCAGAACTTGAGTCCAGATGATTTCAAAACGGTTTTATGAGTACGATTATTATTGGTCTAGTAATCTGATGATATTAATAAGTACCGTGCCCAGGAGAGCGAGGTTGGCGGGTGTCCGCTGTTGTCTATTTTCGCTCAGTTCTGGCTGCCAAATTTTCGAGAGGGTATTTTTTTCGTACAGATTGCGCAGAAAATCCAAACTTCGAAAGGGCTGACCTAAAAAAGTCAATTAAATCTCCGCATGACAAAATTCTTGAGAACGCCGCTGATAGCAAACTATGTCAAAAAATCAAATCTTTCTAAGTTCCTTTGTAAGCTAGAAATATTTTTGGCAGCTTTAGTATTTCTGGAGACCATTTTCGATTGCTCGAAAAATAGTTTTCAAGAAGTTTATTAGATACCCGATAAATATTGTCTGGCCTTATATTCATATTTAAACATTTTTTTTTCTATTCTATCGTCAAATATGATAAAAAACAAACGGAAATAGGGGTCTTTTTACCTAATATTCCGCCCAAAAATCAATAATTCAAAACATCTTGAACTGAAATGGTTTTGCTTCAATCCAATTGGCTAGAATTAGGCAATCCAATTTGAGCACCATCTCCAAATATTTTGTTCACAATTGTAATTCGACTGATAAACATGCCCCGGATTTTAGTTAAGTAAAAAAAACGATTTTAGTTAACTAAAAAGTTTCTTAAAAACCAAAGAGTTAGTTGAAGAAAAGTTAAGTGAAATTCGCGTTTTTATAAATATTTCGGCAATAATGGCAATAAAAGTTATCACTTTCAAAAAGTTTTTCGTTGAAAAATGTAGCGAGTCTGAGAGAAAACCCAAGTATTTCAAATTTTGACCAGTTTTTTGAAATTTTATTTTTTGTTTCTTACGGCATCTAACCAACTCCCCCGTTTCATGTGATTACCGGCAAAGATGTCAATGTCGGCGTATAATTTAAAATATTGTCGGTATTCTGGAGAATTTCGGCAGAACTATTTAAAATTACCCGAGTTGACCTCCATAGACCAAAAATGCTAATCATACAACTCCATAAATTAAGTCTATGAAAAAATACTAATTATTCAAGGTTCATACATTTTGCTAAAACTGTTTCGTCGAATTTTCGAAAAAACTTTTATCTTGTTTTGGCATAAAATTCGGAGTATCGTACTAAATAAAAAAGAAAAAATTTTTGTCAAATCTAGCATTTTTTTGATGACTACGACGAAAATTTTTCAAAGTATTTTTGAATTTGCCCCCAAAATTTTTTTCTGTGTTTTTTTTCAAACGCAAATTGATATTCGTACTCAAATAAACATTTTTTGGAAAAAAAATTTTTTGCATGCAAAATTTAATTTTTGTGTGTATAACGTAGGCCTGGATATACTAATATTGGATTTTTTACCTTTTCTCTTCATAAATTTTTTCAAAAACGCTTAACACTCCTCTTGTCTTTTTATGACCTGTTTTGTTTTTGTATGCCTTGATCAATATCTGGTTATTTAAAAATTCAAATTTTAGAAATAATCACCTTTGAAAATTTTTGCCAAAATTTAAAAGTTTGCAACTTTATTCGTTATATTTTTTGTGTAAGAAATAATTAACGCATTTAGGCGGTTTCCAATGCACTATTAATGCGAGACGGCAAAACCTTTGGATACTACGTTTGAGTAACCAAGGTTTATTTCATTTGTGTTCGGTTACGAACACAACCAAAAAATTTTGAGAAATTAAAATGTTAAAAATCAATATTTTTGGTTTATGGAAAAATGCTAGTCATACAACTTCCGTATATGAAACAAGACTGCTCGTATCAGGGCGAATCCCTGAATGTTCCGTCTGCCTTTTAAGGTTTTATGGGGCAGTAATAACAACATTAAAAATTTAAATGTATTAAAATAAAATGAATTTTTTTTTCTAAAATTTGAATTTTTTAAATGAAAATCATCCTCCACACGCCATATAGATTACAAAAGAAGAGATTTCGCTCCTTATATCAAATCAATTAGTGACAAATAAGCGTCTTCCAACCAATTTGGAACGATTTCTAAGACGGATTAAATTTCCGCTTACACGTTAATAGCGAGTTAATAGCGCGTTAATTATCCCAAATTGGCCAAAATGGCAATCTTTAAACACCTATGACTTTACAAAAAATGTTCACAGGTGAAATATCTTTTCAAATTTGAGCTCAGGGCAACAATACCTTTTGAATGATTAAAAAAAATTCCGTCAAAAATGGCTAGTTACAAAGTCGAAATTTGTCTGAAGAAAAAAAACCCACCCCGAGCACAAATATTCCGTTACTTTTGTATCGAAAGTCGGTCAAAAATATTAATCATAGACCTTTCATGCAATTTTCTGTACTGATGGAATTGCATGAAAAGTTTATGATTACCATTTTTTCATATATGAAAGTTGTATGACTAGCATTTTTGGTCAACAAGGGTAAACGCATCTCGTTGATTAGTTTATGATTTCCATTTTCTCAGAAATAGATAGTTAACTGCAAAAAATAGTCCTTTAGCTAAAATCCCAGGCCTGCTAATAAATCAGCCGAATTGGTAAATAAAAACTGATTCTTTGGTAAAATGTTCAAATTCGTTTGAAATAAACTGCAGAATTTCACCCTGACTAGAGCAAAATACAGAAAATAGCTCCAGGCAAAAATTACCACATTCAAATCTGCTCAAAATTTGGCCTTGTTAGAAATCGGTTTCAGGCTAAAGTGATCGCGTTTTCCGTAGTCAAGTCAATCAGTGCGATCAAGGTTGTGTTTTCTGCATTTATACTTTGAATAATGTAAAGAATTAGCAAAACTTAAAAATTTGGGTGGAATAAGAAATTAACACGCATAACATACACCAAAGCAGGTTAACTATGCGCCCAAAAGCGTTCATTCTAGTAGGCGGACGTTAGCTGATTGCTCGAAGAAATAACAGTTTAGCACAAACTGTTTTCTCATCTTGAGGTCCCATATTGTTAATCGTTTGGAAATCTCGTAGTACCACAGCAATAGCCTTTTTCCGTCGCTGAATCTCTTATAAAAAGTGAATGTTAAGTTGCAAAATCGGCTATCTCTCAGAGTCTTCTCAGTAACGTTTCAATGGATACTCATTTCTAAAACTTTCGAGATTTCTTTCAAAATCTCCAATATTGTAATTATTGCTTCTAGCACACAAGTTATTGACTCAAGAATGGTGCAAAATTACAATGTGTCTACGTTTTGGGATATTGAGTGTTAAAGCTGATTTAATTGATGGCTCAAAAGTCATCAATATTTCTTCGCGAATGCTGGTGAAAAACTGCTAAGATCTTAATAAAGAGTTAAGATGTACCAATGGTAACTTGTGTATCTAACTAAAGTTAAAAGAGGATAAAAGTAATGTTTGAATTAAAACTGACTGTAGTCTAAAAAGAGCAACTAGTGACTCGAAGTCCACTGGACTTCGTAGCGTTATAATTGACTGGTACGTAATTAGGTCATAGAGGTCAAGGTTATAACATACCAAAAATACTGAATCACAACATTCCCCAGTGCACAAAAATTAATATCTGCCCGCTCAATGATGTAACCAATATCACACATATACTCCATCTCCCCTCGCTCCACCAGGGCCAAAGAAGAAACAAAACGTAACCGCATTTTGCACCAATGGATTTTTACAGAGAGTACAAATTACAATGGAGGTAATTATATGGTGATATATACAGGCTACTTACAAGTTTACACAGATATCAACACTGACTGTACAAAATGATATGTACAATTGGGTTTATGTGATGTTTGTACAATTAAAGACAACTAACTAACTCACTAACTAGGTAAATGCTACACAAGAGAGAAAAAAAAATAATCTGGGTATCCAATGGATACAAGCTAAAATCAAATACGTAACATGTCATGTTACCACAGTTTAAAAGTTTTAGGAGTTTGAGGCCGTAGAATTGTATCTAGTATGGAAATTATCTGCTTCTAATCTTACATCAGTGTCGATGCCCGAGGAAATGTCACTAATGTTGTCCTCCTGAGTGTTACTGGTAACTTCTACCAATGGTGGCGATACCCATGCAGTCCTTATCGCCTGAGAGGAAGGTGTTGACAGTTCGTCTTGTGTGGTTTCAGCAACCAAAATCGTATGACGTGGGATCTCGTCGATGGGTGTGAGATAATCGGAGGGGGACGTCATACAGAATGAGGGAATTTGTTTCGGACTCTTCGCCCCGGAAAACGTAATAAGCGGTTCGTCATCGGAGTCTACTGCACTCATCGTCTCAGTACTGAGCGTCACTTGGACGATAAACCGTCTATCGCCATAGAATTTCGGGGGGCCTGGATTTCTTCTAGCACGATGTTTTGAAGATATCGGGGTTTTTGGTGTCTCCACTGTCTTCTCCGGAGAGCTATCTACTCGAATTGGGTCATCGCTTGTGCCCGTTGGTATATTGCAAGTTGTCTCAGTGTTGGTCTGGCTTTGTGTGGTACTCCTTGAATGATCTAAATTACTATGAAGTTTAACAGTTGGTGTATTATATACCATTTCCGCATCCGTGCCCAAGTAGTCGTCAATGACTTTATCCCAAAGGTCTAACTCTAACGACGAATCAAGATTATTGTAATGTGAATTTGAACCTTTCGAGGTCGTGTAGAATGTTCTCCTCTTTTTGCTCGAATTTCCAACCGTTGGCGTGAAATTCGTCGAAGGGCCTCCTATATTCGAGTCTCGTCTCTTGGAAGGGGAGTTTCTTTTTCGCTTGCCTGCTAAATCATTAGTATTAATTAGCGCTTTCGGTCTTGCCGTGAAGGTCTTAGGAGCTGCCGGTTGGGTTTTGTTAAAGGCTAAGTCCGATTTTCTTATCAAATGTCCGTTATCTAATGTGACCGTATGTTTCGTGTCTGACAGGGGTTTACTCCCCAGTGGTTTAAAATAAGGTTCTCCTTCCCTCCTGTTAACTGTTTTCCTAAACCAGTTACCTCCTTGACTGAAGGGGTTCGACAGTGGGGCTCGCTGAAGATTTCTGTCTACTTTGTCAGCGGGGTCGCTCTCATAGCCTCTTTCCTCGATTGATCTGTCTTCTAGGTAGCCGTCTTCGAAAGCATCATCGGCACCCCAGTCTTGTGCTCTGTCCTTCGTTATGATTGATTTCCCCTTATCTAAACTAATTGCGTGAGAGACCAAAGATTTCCAGAACGTGTTGGGAGATCTATTAAAATGTTTTGAGAAAGGAGAGCATCCAATGGATGGTTGTTTCGTCGAGCGTATGTTCCAAATAATTTTATCAATAGCCGAATTTAAAGATGGTTTTGGATCGTTGAACGACATTGCCAGAAGCTTAGCTTTGACCGTGTAAATGAGTCTTTCTACTACCCCATTGGATCTATGATCGCCAACCGTACATAAAATTAAATTAATGTTGTTCTTCTCGCAGAAGTTTCTAAAATCAAACGAAGTAAAACATGACCCATGGTCGGCTCTGATGGACTTTGGAAATCCGTGAAGATGGCAGTAATCTGTCATGAAGGTTAAAATTGAAGAAGTCGAGGTGTTGTTTACTACCTTAGCAGAGGGAAACTTTGAAAAACGGTCAATGCATAACAAAAGGTATTTTTCGTTACCCCAGCTCTTGTCCAATGGGCCGGCGAAGTCTAAATCTACTTCTTCATTTGGTTCGGTCAGGTTCGGTAATTTCTCCGTTTTGTTCTTCCCTAGTAACACTTTTAGGTTCTTACCGGCCATTATGCACTGAGTGCAATTCTTTCCGTGATGGTAAATCTCTCTGTATAAGTGTGGCCACCAAATGTTTTCTGCCAAGGCTTTCATCCCGAACTGCCCTGGATGAGTCTCGTGAAGGAGTGACAAAAAAGGAGATCGTAGTGCAGCCGGCACTATCAGTTTGTTATCGTTGAATAACAGCCCTTCTTTCACATGTATGTCCCTCTGGAAGTTCTTTAAATAGGCTCCGAATTTGTCCAATGGTTTGCCTTCGAGTACTGCCTTCTTTACTTCCTTGAGGATTTTGTCTTCGTCCGTCATGAGTTTAATCAGCTTATTCGAACAATGATCTGATAGTGATAACGGGTTGTCTGGTAATCTGAGATCTCCCTTGTATTTGGCCAACAGTTTTTTGTGTAAATCTGACATTATGTCGTTATTAAAATTCAAGAAGATTCCTTTCTTTTCTGCCCTGAGGGAAATTTTTAACACGTTGACCGATGTAATAAAATCTTGTAACAGTTTTTCTTGATCTGAATTTAATGACTGATTGATTAATAATACTGATTGGGCAAGAAAGAATAGGAAAGTTTTGTCTGAGAGGTAAAAATAATTGAAATCAAATTTTGATAAGTTTAAAGGAACACAACCGCTTGTGCAAGACTCTGAACGCGAGTGATTGGAATTACAAATTCTGATAGTGTCGTTTACGTAATTCAGAATATTCGAGAAGAACGACCGTTGGATGCTTTGTGATAAATCTTTCTTTCCACCCATTGGATTATTACAATCCAAGTTACTAATCGTATTTACATCCAGTGGATAATACACTTCGTTCTTTTTACAATCTTTATTTACAGAGAGGTTCTCTACAATCTTTTGTACTGTTGCCACTACAAATTCGCTATCGTAATGTGATGTAGGAAGTGCTTTACCTGAAGGTAATCTCGACAATAAATCTGTAAATCCCATGTCTTTTCCCGGAATGTGCTTGATCTTAAAATTAAATGGTAACAGTCGATTTACCCAACGGGTTAATCTGCTATGCATAGTTTTGTTGCTGTGGTTTGCATTTAATGCAGATAATAATGCCTTATGGTCCGTCACAATTTCAAATTCGGCCCCATACAAGTAATTTTTAAAATGTTCTGTAGCCCAGACTACTCCCAACAATTCAAGTTCGTTTGTAGAATATTTACTTTCGTGGTTGTTTAAAAATCGGGAGGCGAATGCTATTGTTACCCAATTTTCTCCATTCCATTGTTCTAGGGTAGCTCCTAAGCCGTTATGAGAAGCGTCTGTCTTTAGTCTTGACATCCTTTTTATGTCGAAGTGGTTATTCTCTGTTATCTTCACTATCTGTTGTTTTAGTTCTTCAAATGCTTTGGTATGTTCGTCATTCCATTGGTAGACTGATTTCTTCACAAGGAGTGGTCGTAGGGGGGAACTTAGGGCGGACAAATTCGTGACGAATTTCATATACTGATTGATCGATCCAAAGAAAGACCTAAGTTCAGATATGTTTTTGGGGTTTGGTAGATTTTTAATCGAATCTGACTTTCCCACCAATGGTTTCACGCCCGATTTTGATATCTTGAAACCTAGCCACTCTATTTCTTTTTGGAAGAATGCACATTTTTCCCATTTTACCGCCATGTTCTTGTTGTCCAAAATGTTTAAAATGTTTGTTAGTATCGCTTTGTGTTCATTAAATGAACCTTTCGAAGCTATTAAAATATCGTCGATATAACAGTTGGTAAAAGGAATATCTTTCAATAAAGAGTCCATTACCCTCTGGAATTCGTTTGGCATATCGCCCAATCCGTAAAATCCAGTTAAAAACCTATAGGTTCCAGTGGTTTCGCCCCCCACGATACTAAAGTTGCACTGTTTGCTAGTGTCCGTGCATAATTGTAATTGGCTGTATGCGTTCTTTAGATCTAGATTACTAAACCAAACTTCCCCTGACTCTTTGCTTGACAGTTCAAGAGCAATATTATTGATCAGTTCATGTATGTTTGGCATCTGGTACTTGTTCTTGAATATCTGATTATTTAATAGTTTCGAATCTAGTGCCAACTTGATGCTACCGTCTTTTTTTCTTGTAATCACAATTGGGCTTATAAAACAATCTTCGTCGCATTTGTTCAACTTTAAGATATGCCCCTCTTTTTCCATTCTATTTAGTTCCATTTTTACGTTATCGAGTAGATGTAAGGGAACTCTTTTACCTTTGGTTTGGATAGGTTTGAATGGGGAGTGGAAATGAGTAACTTTTCTGTCCGAAGGTATTTTTCCCACTCTGTTAAATAGCCCTTTGTACCTGTGATACAGATTAAGTGTCGTATCTGAATAATTATTTGACTTACACAATTCTGTGTGTGATATGTTGTTGACGGGTAGTAGAGGCTGTCTTTGGGCTATCTCTATTCCAATTCTCGGGAGATTGTCGTTGCCCAGGATGTTCCTCTCATGTCCAGAAGTGATGAAAAATGGGGCTTCGTCCGCGGTCCATCCATTGGATTGTAACCTCACAACCACCTTCCCGATGATGTTGATTGTGTCGTTAGTGAATCCGCAGTATAATTCCCTCGTTTTCTTCTCAACCGGCTGAACCTTCAACTGTGGATTTCTCAGCCTCAATTCGTGAAGTACATTTTGTTTCAGGAAGCTCACTGGGCTTGCCGAATCCACTGGAATGTTCAAGTTGACTATCGCGTCGTCTCCCAAACCGATGTTGACAAGTTTTTTCGTTTCCAAACCATTGGTATCGTAGATTGTTCTAATGTTGAGGACGGAATAGTCATCGTTATCACTTATCCCCTCTTCGGTCCAAGCGTTGATCACTCCGCAAAAATTTTCTTCGCTTCTCATCTGAAGATCTTCTGGGGAATATGAACAATTCTGACTATTTACAGCTTCATCTACAGTATTTACAGCGGGTTTTCTTCCTTTCGATTTACAAAGTCTTCCAAAATGTCCTTTATATTTACAAATATTACACACGATTTCTTTCGCCGGACACACATTCAGATGACCCTTGGTAAACGCATTCCCGCATTTCATACAAGTATTGGATCTTTCTATGTTTAAGCTTGGTTCCTTTTTAATGTTGTTGAAGTTTTTATACCCTCTTCCACTATTTCCTGTCGTGTTGAAAGATCTAGTCATATTGGTCAGTTTGAGGTGGTTATAGTAGCCTTTTTCGTCAATTATAGCTTGGTTTAATGCATCCAATGGATTGAGAGTTTCCAAAAGTAGTCTACGTTGTAAGTCGCAGTTTTTCATGTTAAAGATAAATACGTCTCTGATCCACTCCTGTTCAGCATTAATTCCAATTTCACATGATCTCGCCAAGTCTGATAACGCGCCCCAAAATTGTTCATAGGATTCTCTATCCTTTTGTTTCCTGCTCAATAATTTGTATCGTTCGAATGTTATGTTGGTTGGTTTGATAAAAGCCAATTCTAGCATTTCGTAAAACTCCTTGAATGAGATCCCTAGGATTTTTACCCTTGGATGTTTCTGGGCGAAAACTCTTTTTCCTTCCGCTCCTAAGGCCAAGTATAGGATCGACCTTACTTTTTTATCGGCCTCGTATCTCCTCATTCCTCCGAATTTTCTCTTTTCTTCTGCTATTCTTTTCTCTTCAGCGTGTTCATAGACTCGCATTGTTTCTTTGTTCCTGGTCTCCCTGGCTTTCCTCTGTTGGTCAGTTTCTGACTCCTGGGCGCCTTCTAGGATTGGTAACGTCGTCTCCCCTTCCATTGGTTCTTTGAGATTATCTAGGTCTAGGTTTTCCTTCGCGATAATGGCCAAATGAAATTGGTCTATCCAATTGTTCCATTGGGTGGGGGGTTCAACCGTGTGGTTCGGCCAAAAGGCGGGTATTCCCCTCAGGTTCGAATCAGTTGTTGACTGCGCCATAATAAAGAGTTAAGATGTACCAATGGTAACTTGTGTATCTAACTAAAGTTAAAAGAGGATAAAAGTAATGTTTGAATTAAAACTGACTGTAGTCTAAAAAGAGCAACTAGTGACTCGAAGTCCACTGGACTTCGTAGAGTTATAATTGACTGGTACGTAATTAGGTCATAGAGGTCAAGGTTATAACATACTAAAAATACTGAATCACAATATTCATAGATAGCGGTTGCTGTTTTTGGGCAATAATGTTTCGATGTTTTCGCATGAGATCATATTAGTATGTAATTGCTGGCTGCTGGCCTGTTTTTTTTTTAAAAAACTTTTCTAAATAATTAAGTTTATCAGGAATCTTTTTCCAGATAGCATTTTTTGCCATTTTGAACTAGTACTAAAAATGACCAGGGAGAAACCAAAAACGTTTACGGGACGAAATGGAAGGACTTTCACTGTAACATCAAAGTTTTTCGGTAGAACCGTACTAACACGAGTTGATCAAAAATGATTATCATGCAAGTGCCTATTATGAATTTTTTTGTAAGTCCATATTATGTAGATAGTATTGTCCGAAACACTTTTATTTTGAGCAGATTTTCATGAATCTAAATGAATAACAAAGTAACTTACTAGGAACCCTTACTAACAGAGTAACTTACTAAACTTTCTTCTTTTCCTCGTTCTCAAAATCCCATGTATACCAGGTTAACCGAAATTATTTCGTATAATTTTCAAAATTACAAAAAAAAAAACTTAATGAAATTTTAGTGATTTCAGGTTTCAATTAAATCAAAGACAACAAATTGAGGAATAACTAAACAATTATATCTAAACGTAAGAACTACATAAAAAAAAGCATTTCGACCATGACTCAAATTATTATCGTCAGTGAAAAATTCAGTTTTTGTTAAAAATTTTCAGGAATTCCTTATAATTTTTAATTCAAAACACTCTCAGGCAATAAAGGGAGGAACTAATGCACCATGAATTCATAATGCGTTTATATACTGAAAATAGAAAACAAAAAAGAAAAAAAAATTAGTACGTCAAAAATGGCTAAAATTTTTGCAACGCGCTTTCAATAAAATTTTATTAAAAGCAATGATTTGTAATTTTATTTCAAAATAGAACATCATGCTTATAATGAGTCATATTTTTTTATGCCAATGTTTGGAGAAAAAAAATGTTTCAATTTCATTAAATGCTACAAAAAAAATATATATATTTTTGGTATTATCTGAAAAAAAAACAACAGATTATATTGCGATTATATGAGAAAAAAACATGTATTGAAAAGATGTATAAAAAAATACATTATATTTCCATTATATTTGACACAAAACAAAAATTTTCTAGGGATATTTTTGACCATATAATCTATTAGTTTTTTCTTCTAAGACAAAATGGCCATTTAACTGATTGTTAGAGGTTTAATTCTTTTTGGACATAAAAACGCCAGATAATTGATTAAAAACTTAAAGTTCTATGAGGCTGAGGCCCACCATGATCCGTGTTTGCGGGTAAGGCAACATTACCATTACCCAGCTCAAAAGAAAATCGCAATGAGTTTTTAAACGGGAACACTTTTTTTCCACTACTGGAATTTCAACGCACATAAAGTCTTTTCTACGTTTTAATCTAAAGTTCGTTACTTGTTGTTCAATTTAATTTTTTTCTGCCTACTTTTGGTATTTTGTTCCTTTTTTATGTTACTCAAAAACCGTAACTAAATTTTGTTCCTTCCATCAATTTTCTTAAATCATAGAAACTTTGGGGAGGGGGCTGGTTAGGACGATTTTTCAGGTTGGGGGGGGGAGCGGAGCAAAAGGACTATTGTTAGGGGGGGGGGGAGACCTTAACATAATCTTTTTTTTTGCATTTAGAGTTTAGGTTTAGAAATGGATTAGGCCGTACACTCGCTTTGCAAAGTTTCCGCATAACTCATTTGATAAATGCAGAAATTCTTCCAAAAGTTTACACAATGCGAAACAAAAATAAAGTGGAAAAAAATCCTTTTAATGTGATTTCTACTTATTATATAATCCATTATAATGGATTTCAAATGAATTATAATGCATTTTGTTTATGCGAGAAAATTAGATTTAAATCCATTTTTAGTCCAATTTGTTGTCTGAGCGTAGCATGGGATTCAATTATGTTTACAGAAATTTTAGACCACAAAAATCTTTTATAATCGACTTGTTTTCACTTTTTTTTAAATGCGGGCTCTTCTATAATTGCTCTAAATGCACAAACTCTTCAGAAGCTGTTAGGCTTAAAGAGGTTGTAGAGCCTTCTTTTAGTCATTGACTGGATATAACGCCAGATAAATCATTACCTTATCCCGAGTTTTAAATTTTACCGTACTTTCTTACGGCAAAACTTGAAGAGACATAGAAAAATTTTCAGTACATATCAGTTGAAAACGTTGTAACAGTTTTGTAAATAAATTAACTTGGAAGCATTTCGTTACGACGTTGGAATACCCTTTCAGATCACTTCAATCACGAGTTGAGCATACTGCAGACCCCGATGATGACTACGACGATGACGATGAAGACCTCCCGGATGTAATAAGTGACGGAGAGGCGGCTAAAGTGACAGCTGAGGTTTTGCTGGATGGAGTAGATGTGATAGAGGAAAGGGGAGCCTCTGCCCTCAATATGGCTTCCCCTCCCACCAATGGGGATGACTTGTTCGAGATGTTCCAGTCCACGTCTAATCCGGCCAAGAAGGGACCGAACTCTAAAAACAAAAAGGTTAGAAAAAACATTACGAGGCCAAAATGTGTATTTTGTGAATTGTAACGGATTCTGCAAAAAAAACGTAAGGCTGTGGTTTTATTAAAGTAAAGAACACGTAAAGTTTTATTAAAAGTTTGTAGAACACTCATATTGTGTAAATTAATAGTTCTTTTGACTGAAGCACTTTTTGATTGCAGCCACGAAAAGAAGAAAATAAATAACGAAAATAATTTAACGAAGTTAACGAAAATAATTTACTTAAGAGCATTTTCACTGAAATTTTAATGTCGCAATCAATGTTTTCAGATCCCTTTCGAGTACAGAAATCTGACAAGGGATGTATTTTTCTTGGATGGAATCAGAAAGATAGGTAAATTTTTTCACTTGTGATATAATTAGAAGAAAAGAACAAAAATGTTTCCAATCAAGGACTTTATATGATTCTAGATTTTGTGTTGGCATACGAGATCTCTGATAAAGCCGACAAGAACTCGAGGATGAAGAGAGAGTTCCGGAAGAATTACTTCATAGCCATACAACGGGCGGGACTCCAACTGGAACAGGTAGTGATAAATGTCTCAGATTGGCATCCAAACACAATTTTCAGCACAAAGTTCCAAAGACGAATCGAAAAGGCGTGTCGAAAAGTCTTCTCAAACCAGATCACCATGACTTTAAAAATGAGCGGAGTTCGCGGAACAAATCTTACTCCCATGTTTCAATGAATAGAGATATTATCAACTTCTACGCAGTTACAAAATTAGAACTTATACATAGAAATCATGCAAAAAAAGGTTTTTTTTTTGAAAAACCAAACGGTCTTTCAGCTCCACTTGCCCCAGTCTGACGGGAAGAAGATTTTCATCTGTGCACATGTGCCTCTGGATGTCATGGTGCATTATGCCGAAATGCTCAACTTTAGACTACCAGTTGCCGTGAGTATTTCTCAATTTCATTTGACTGCAAAATCAGCACAGTAGGTGAACCAAAGTCGATATACTCCTTTTTACGTTTTTCTCATTCAGACCATAGTTTCAACGCCGATAAAAAATATATTATTTCAGTTTTGATCTGTGACTTGCACACTCTGATATTATATGAGCCTAAAAAACAATTGGTTCCAACTTCGTTTAGCTTGATCGATTTCGTTTGTTTATTTTAGTTGGGTGAGCAGCGGGAAGTGAACTGGTCACATGAAGTGCAGCAGAAGTGGTTCAGCTGCATCGGAAACATGATGTACCAACACACTCCCTACATCCCCACCTGCTACCTCTCCTCCCCCTTCAAGGCCACCGCATACCAGAGGTATCAAATTGTGAATCCATTAAGTTACCACAACTAATTACCATCATTTACAATTACCGATTAATTTTTGTTGAACTTAAGACTGATCAGAATAAAGTAATGTTTACACATTGCTGCAGTTATTGCAGTGGCGCCAAGGTCGCCCACCAGGTGTGCTAAGTTATCTCACACGGTGCTAAACTTAAATTCATCTGTCTGTATATCGATATACGATTCAGACCTACTCTTTTGTTACGATAGTTTAACAAGCTCAACTCTATATCTTCCTCTACCCAATACACTTTATAAACATAAAAGTTCATTCCATTTGGGCTAAGTCAATTCTTCTCTTCTTCTTCTATATACATACTACGGTTGTATTTATCGAAATCAACTTTTAGATTTTACCGAGTTTTATCAATCCTTGAGTTCGGTAAATGTCATGGCGCAGCCAACAATTCCCGTTTCGGATGACAAGACACATCGCTGGCTTACCTCCCTTTTGGACTAAACCATCTTTATCCCCACCATACAGTTGGGACAGCTGGTTCGGATAGTTCAGCCTAGCGTTATGAATAAAGGACAATTTCAATGTGTCTGATATCCTTGTTGAACCCGGTGCGGTGCACAATGAGCACGATGATCCTTCTTCAAGGCCAGAAACTAGGCCAGACCCAGAAACACAACCAGAGGCAAATGATCGCCTCCGCAGAGATGCTGCTGCAAAAAGACGTGTCGACGAAACAAACGTTGAGATGCGAAAGAAGGGGCCGCGAATCGGAATGAACTGGTTTTTTCACGAAGCAGAGGTAAGAGCTCGATCAAGACTATTCTTTGCTCTTGGGAACGCAGGTAGAAAGAAACTAGCACAAGCTTTCCCGCACGCTGATCTCAACCTGCTTTCGCTCAGAGAATTTTTTCAAAACTGCGCTTACGCCTTCAAGGTGGAACTAAATGTCACCATGGAACGTATCAAACTCTACAATTTCCGGTACATGGAAGCTAACGAATCATTTCTGTCATTCCACTCGAGGTTGTCGGCCTAAGCGGCGTGCTGTAATTGGACTGCACAAGAGGAACGCAAGGTGGTAAGAGATCTCTTTATAGGTCGTAATCGCGACTCCGATGTACAGAGTAAGTTAATCCTGAAAAATCCAGATCATGCTGGAACATTAAAGTTAGCGTTGGAACTAGAAAAGGGTGCATCTACGTCGATGGAACTACGGAAAATACTACCTGATAACAAGAACGCTTCATCTTTTAGTTTACCTAAAATAAAACAAGCTTTTTGAATACAATCGCGTCGGGGTGGTGGTCAACCTTCTTCCCACAAACAGAACGCCCCGGACCGAAAAAATCAAAACCCATCTAGGTCGTGTTATTTCTGTGGTAATACGTTTTCAACTGATCATCGAAAAAATTGCCCAGCACGAGATGTAGAGTGCCGGTCGTGTAAGAAAAAAGGACATTTTGCTAAAGTATATAACTCTAAACGTCGAGTCAATCGTGTGGATGAGGAGGATGCACAGGCAGGTCTGGAAACTGAAATTGATGTTATTGTGTTGGATCAAGACGACGACAGCGAACCCGAGAATAGGATTCTCAGCATTCAGTCACGAAACAAACGGTCCAGAGTCCAAATTTTCAGTTTAGAACTACTGAAATGCAACCATGGAACACCTCGTAACTTGAGTGTGATGTAGCGCTCGGATGCGAAATCATTCCACGCCACATTAGACACGGGAAGCGCGGTTTCCTCCTTAAACAAAAGGGCAGCGGATGTTTTACTTCAGCAGTATCCCTGGGTTACACTTAACAGTGTTCAAAATTTGCCTAACGAGGTTTCCTATGTAGATAATAACGAGAACTCAATCAAGACTTTCGGTAGTTTGACAATCCCTACCTCTGTCTGGTGGGTGGAAAAAGCATAACGCCACGTTCTTCGTTTCCGAGAACAAAACACGATGCTTGTTGGGGCTAGATTTGCAAAATGCTGTCGGAATAGATACAATCCAGAGGAATCCGCCCCAAATGAAGAGAGTGCAGAATGTGGTGAAAAATTCAACCCTTGAGCTGAGATAATCGCACCTCGTCAAGAAGTTCCGTCAATTGTTCACTCGATTGGGCAGGTCTAAGTCTCATCAAGTACACACAAGTTCATGGACCCGTTGATTCCTAGACTAATTAAAGATCGGAAGGTGCCAATCCATATTCAAGATCGCGTGTCAGAAGAGCTGAAGGCGCTGGCAAAGGAGGGTCATATTACGAAGCTCGATAAATGCACTAGAGATCATTTCATCAACCCCATTAAGATGACCGCAAAGAAAGATGGCTCGATTAAGCTTGCCATGGACGCCAATCCCCTCGATGTGCAAATCTGAGAAATTAAGTATCAGATGCCAAATATTCCGGAACTAATCAAGTCGGCCGCCCAGATCATTAACAGTGATGTCTTTAGTTCAGTGTTGTTACTTCACTCGATTTAAAAAATGCGTTCAGTTTGATTAAAAATTTCGAAAATGACAAAAATTCATTGTAATTTCAATATCATTTGTGGAGAGTCAACAGGAAGATACAGATTCAACACTTGGGTTTCACGGTTTAACGGACATGCCGTCCGAGTTTCAAAAAGCGATGGATTTTACGCCGCAAGGATTTCCGGGACTGTGCTATTTGGATGATATCCTTGTGGTCTGTACGGGGACGTTGTCACAACATAATGAAATTGTCCATAAAATTCTCTCTCGCTTGGACGAATAAGGTTTTGTGTTGAAGTTGTCTAAGCCTGAATTCGCGGTGGAAAAGCTCGAATGGCTGGGATTTGATATCCACTCATCAGGCTACTATCCAAAATTTCCAAGATCGATACAGTCAGGAATCTGAAGGCTCCTAGAACTCTCAAGCAACTGCGGTCCTTCATGGGCATCCTCAACCACTTCCAGAAGTTTATACCTGGTTTGCATAACCTTACGTGCGAATTCCGTGAATCACTAAAGCTTTGCAATAAAAGGAAATTCGTCTGGAATGAGTCTCAGGAGGCTGCATTTCGGAAATTTCTGGTACTCATTGCAGAAATTACTGGCTTGTTCCACCACGACCGGCAAAGAAGACGCGTGAAGTGTGACGCCAGCCACAGTGGCTTAGGAGCATGTCTGGAGCAAGAGACAGATGCAGGTTTGTATGTACCTATTTTGTTCGCCTCGCATTTTCTTAACTCAGCGGAATTTAAATACGGTACGAATCAACTTGAACTACCAGCAGTGGTCTGGGCGTGTAAACATTTTCGCACTTATCTACTATGCAATAAATTCGAGATACTAACAGACCATAAAGCCATGATTTTGGCCCTAGAGGAATATAGAGGAAATTAAGCATACCAGTCACGCTTAACACGTTGGGCGGATAGGCTGTTACAGTTCGACTACGACATCAGGCACGTGCCTGGTGCCAGTCATGGTATGTCTGATTATCTTACCCGAAACCCTACGTTTAATGCCTCTCCTAGTTCAGTTTATGATGAACTGTTTGTCATGAGAACTATTGGAAACTTCACTCAAGTGCGTAATTTAATAAGGGCGGGCGCTGCAATGCCACCGGGCCCCATCGATTACACATTTGTTTCTAATATATCCGTGGAGAGTTCTATGTCAGCTAATTGGTCATTTGGCAACGGTAATTTCGGTGATAACTCGCGTGAGGGTGGATATTCAAATCCACCTAGTATCGATCAATCAGATTCAACCATATCTCTTGAGCAAACGCCGGTAGGGGGCGACAAAATTTTATCGCCTGCCTACAAAGATTTCTGCGGTTGTTCACCGCAAGAGGTAGTTATTTGCTTAACAAGTAATATCGACCAATTAGAGTATAGTCTGTTTTCGTGTAATTTGCCACCACTTAATTGGTGTTCGTTGACCGGAAATACTGACCAATCACGTTCACGTTCGCGAGCAATCTAAGCCAATCAGAAAAAAGACGTATAAAGGCATCAAATTGCTAGAGGGCCACCGGTCATACGATTCCAGGTTCAGCCAATCAGAATCAAGGTTGAAATTTGCGTCCAGTCAATGCTGAATCAAGTCATTCTCAAATCAGTTTTGCTATATTTTTCACTTAAATTCAGTAGGTCAATCGCACTCCAATATGAGTTCTCCTATCAACGCTTCCGCCTTACTCGACAATACAGCAGTTCGAGAGAACCTACTAGACTTCGTCGAAAACTTTGATGCGGGCACTAGTCACGACACACCCAACACCCCGGCTCCGATCAACCCAACGCCTTCTCGTCCCAATGCTCAGGTTCAACCGCTTCCAGTCTCTCAGAAGTCAGACTCGTCAAGGAGCTCCTAGGACACCACTACAGTCAATTGCGAATTTCATCGAAAAGTGTCGGCAACCGGGCTCGTTAGCTGCGCGCTACTGAGGAAGTTTGTTCCATCAAAACGAAGCCGTTCATCTCACAGGATAAGAAGGAGATTGTGGTTCTACCCAGCTTTTTCGATGTCAGGTTACTGGCAGAGCTAACCGATGAAGACGAGTTTCTCGTGCTGATGAGGAGGGCAATCTCAAACAACGAAACAACGATATTCAATCTTTCTCAAAACAGGGCATGTGCATCGCTCAGTTTTCGCCAGTAGCGTTGGTGGTGGATAATTGCACCCTCATTGATAATAAGTTGGCAATACTATTCAAGCTCAGGTCGGCAATTTTGACACGGCTACATTGATCTTACCCCGGACAAAAAGCCAGAATAGAGGCGGCCGAGCTCATTTGGTGGCCCTACATGAATCGACAGATCGTTGAAAATTGTCAGAATTGTATGGAAAGGACGAAATTCGGTAAGAACATGAAGTCGTCTCACACATTTAAAACTTCGCTACTGCTCCCATCCCTCTTCGCTCCTAATGAGGAATTACAGTTAGATTTTGCTGGCCCACTACAGGACAAAAAAAGGAAGAAGTTTTCATCTTGGTGGCAGTAGACAGGTAGTCAAAAATCCCGTCCGTTCTACTATTTAAAAATACCGGCTCCAAAAAAGTAGTCAAATTTCTGGAAGCATATATACGTATTCACGGCACACCAAAATCTATACGCACAGACCACGGCTCCGGTTTTAAAAAAGCTATGCTTAAGGATTGTTGCAAAATATTGGGAACCGATCACTTGTTCTGTCCAGTTGCTGTGGCTGTGGGCTAGTGGAACGGACTATCCAGACGATAAAACATAAATTGAGTACAGAGGCATCTAGCCCTCAGTATAAATGTCTCAATCATGTCCTCCACGCGATCTTGGATGAACTAAGCAAATCCAAGCACGCAACTTTTTAGAAATCTCCTTTTGAAGTACATTTTGGTCGAAAACCGAATAGGGAACTTTCTTTGGCCAGGGATAGGATTCTTGCTAAGGCTTCAGATCAAAGTACCCTAGCTCGGAGCCTCCTGAAACCGGAAGATTGACACAGCCAAAAATATAGCCAGGACAGGGTGAAAGATCTGAAACGTGGTTCAACCAGTCCAGACGTGGCCTCGCGCTTCAAGAAAATTGTTCCGGGTCAGAAAATAGCTGACACCCAACAATATAAAGCCCTTGAGGATCTCGCACTCGCTGCTAACCGGTGGAGTTAGCTGAAACGCAATATTAATGTGTAGACTGGGCGTAAATTGATGCAGGAGCTCGGGTCAGGCAATAATGAGATTGCTAATTTTCTGCAAACAGGTCTCAGCAAAAGTACCCTGAGGTTTTAAGACCGCGTTGCCGATGCACCCAGCAGGGAACCTACGGTCTCACCCAGCCAGTCGCGTCAAAGAACTACCGGTACAAGTAATTTAGAGTCTTTGTTTTTACATAGTCCTGGTAGTGTAAAATTTTTTAGAAAGTGCCTTGACAGAAAGTCCGGAAAACCACTTTATAGAACGGCAAAATTCAAGATCGTTCGGGTCACGAACAACAGGTATATTAAATAACACGTATATTGCGAACACGGGAAAAGTTTTCCGGAAGAAACACATAGCTCTAAAACGCAATTTTAATAACCGTGAGGTTTTAGCTAAAAGGTCAGCAGCAGCCCCCATTCGGGGAGTCAGGGTCGGACAAACTTTGCCTCCACGAAAGATCGCGCCAAGAGGCCAGAATACTATGCCTACGCAAAGATGTCCTATTCGATTGTTCCAGCCTCTCATAAACGGTCGGCAGATCCACCAGTGGTCCTTTTGTCGGACTCGTGTATCCAAGAAGCAATATCACGTATTCAATCACCCAGGAGATCTCCTCGGTCTATGTCTACGCCTCAGCGGGCTCCGAGGGTCACTTCAACCCTTTTTCAGGGGCCATCGGCAGAACACGTTCCTCAAACGCCTTCAAATCCCTTGTACCCGTCTTTGCCTTCGGGTTCGCCCATGGGAGGCCTCAACGCGTCGAACAGGACGGTGGCCACTTTGCCTGCTACCGACACGGCAGTTGCACGAACTCCAACTCTCCGATCTCGGTACGCCATTCTGACGTCCCAGACACCACAGCGGAGACTCCAACTCCAAGTCCAGTTACGTCAGAATTCTCAAAACCAGTTCTTGCTAGCTCAGGGAGCCCAAGCCATTTCGAACCACCACAGTCAGCGGTGCAAGACGATTTGGAGTCACAAACTTCTTCTTCTTCGCGTGCCAGGGCGTCAGGTCGAAACAGAAAGGCCCCAGCTCGCTACGGAAGTCCAATTTGCCACGAAAAGAAGTGGAAGAATTCGCTGCCTCTTCCCCATAGCCCGGTCAAATCGGAGACAGTTCCCCGATCACCCCGAAGCGTCGCTTTATTCGGAGAAACGCCGAAGATTTTGTTCAATCTAGTTCGTCGCCAAATAAACAGTCTCCGAAAGGGATTGTTTTCAAAGATTAATCTAATCAATCTTAGTTTAAAACTTTTTTCAAACTTTCTTCAAACTTTGTCTTATTGTTGTTGCTCTTAAATGTTAAACTTTTTCTCAAGTTTTTTGTTTCCCACCAAGGTGGTGGTGTTATTTATCTTGGAAAAAAATCGTACGTGTAAGATTTTTTTTATCTGGCCCCGGGTATGTCATGCCACGCATATAACATATCATGTTTATACGTTGCACACATTGCTGCAGTTATTGCAGTGGCTCCAAGGTCGCCCACCAGACGTGCTAAGTTATCTCACACGGTTCTAAACTTAAATTCATCTGTCTGTATATCGATATACGATTCAGACCTACTCTACCCTATACACTTTATAAACATAAAAGTTCATTCCGTTTGGGCTAAGTCTATTCTACTTTTCTACTTCTATATACATACTACGGTTGTATTTAATTAATTCAACTCTGATATTTTACCGAGTTTTATCAGTCCTTTAGTTCGGTAAATGTCAATAGCCTATCCGGCCTTCTTAAACAAACAATGCTTCGAAATTTTTCAAAAAAGCTCATAAAATTTAATATTGATGAAGGTGCTCGTTTTAACTTCTTTTTCTGATCTAGAACAGATTCGTTGAATATGAGCTTACAACTCTCAAGCTAAGAAAGGCAACAATTGGCGATTCTTCCGATCCATCTTATAAAAAAGACTGAACAAAAACTTTTGATTGTTTAGATTCCTGGGTTCTGATGACAGTCAAACTTTCTTCAGAATTCGTCATAGAATTAGAATAGTCAGTTTTATTTCTCGCAATTATGAGTTTTTTTATTTCTTCGCGCTTCCACTCAACCGCTTTTATTCTGACTTGCTTCCAGGCTCACGAGATTTTGAACTCGGCTGAGTTCGGCTCTCGGAAGAAGTGTGAAGTCGGCTACATTCGACTGACCGAGAGCTCAGGACTGTCAGCTGCATATCCGCTCCACGATGTAAGTCCAATTGCACTCCGTTTCTCATCCCAGAAGATGCTTCCTCATTCTATTTAAAATTAAATTTTGATGCCAAACTACATTCTTTATCGTTTTTCTTCTCAATAGGTATTTCTTATGGTTCACTCCCAATATTTTAGTTCACTTTTTTTCACAAGTCTGTGTTAGTTACGTGTATAGCCCGATTGTCCATCTGTTAAAACATGAATTCATCTCAAGAACACAAAAAACTCGTTTCACACTTTTTCTCGCTGCTTGCGGGTAAGACAACCTTACCCATCCCAGAAAATTAACCACAAAGTTGCATGTAGATCTTAAACAGGGGTGCAACAGCGGCTCTCCGCAATGAGCTGAAACTATGCTCCTATGTCCGTCGCTCCCATTGTCGATAAATTGTATTTAAAAACCTCTTTAGCATATAAGCCCCCCTCTCTTTTCTTAGATATACCCCTATTAGATATAGCCCCAACCCCAATTTAATAGTTATACCCCTATCCCCACCAACTTGTCCCGCTCTAATATAATTTTTGGAAAATAATCAATATCTCCGACTGGATGTCACCATCTAAAGTGAAAAACTTGAAATATCAATCAATTTTAATTTCTCTATTCAGGGACCCTGTAAAATAACAGAAGAGATAGCCGATGACAATTACCTCTGGAACTCAAGACAAGTTCTCAAGTTCTTCTGGTCGAGTCCTAAGCGGTGGTTCAAGTATCAGCCCATAGACCTCATCCGGGACTACTTTGGGGAAAAGACTTCGTTCTACTTTGCCTGGCTGGGCTTCTACACTGCGTGGCTGTTGATCGCCTCTTTTGTGGCCATAATCGTGGTCCTTATAAGTGTGGGCACTATGTTTTCCAATCCAGCTGCGTACGTCAAGTGCATTTGAATTTTACGTGCAGTGAACTCAGCAAATTTGAATCTCCCTTCATTTTTTGAACCTCTTTGTTATCTCTTGTTGTAATCCATTAAAAATTTTCAAACTCACTTATTTTCCTTAATGCTAAAAGTTTCACAGAACTATCATGAGAGTCAACTTGATCTCAGTTTTGTATTGTAGCATGGTTTTTGAAAAAGGCATGAAAAGGTAGGAAATAAAAAAGAACGGCGACCGAAAAACAAACAAGTGAAATTGATCCAACAAGAAAGAGGTAGTTGTTTTCTGCTTTCAGGGAGCAGATCTGCGAGAGTGGAGAGGACTTCGTGATGTGTCCTCAATGTGACTTCGGCTGTGACCCCTGGTATCTCTCGGAAACTTGCTACTACGCGAGGGTAATCGACGCTCACAAACTGTTTTCCGATTATGTGAAACATCCAATTTATATGAAAACAAGGGTAGCCGGTTACTGTGCAAGTAGCACGGAACGTTCCGACCATATTATTTAAAAAACTACAAAAAAAAACATTTTTTCAAGGTTGTAGTTTTTCTGCGTGCTGTGATAAAAACAAATTTGATGTAAAATTATAATTTAGGCATATTCAACAGTCATAGTAATGAAGGCAAATTTGAAACAAAAAAAATCAATTGTTTGTTTTTTTTTAAATTTTTTTTGCGGAAACTTTTTGAATTTTTGTAAACTTTTGATTCCCAAAAATGGCACCGAAAAAACTTGCGTAAAAATAAGTTTTCAGGGTTTAAATTAAGCATTGATAAGCTGTTGTACGCATTATTCGCTCGAAATTGAAATAAAAATCAAAAGTTTTAAAGCAGTTTTTCTTGATACTGAGAATACTTTAGGGTCGTTCAAATCAATACTGAAGGCAATTTAATATGATATATCACTCAACCCATTCCGCTAATTATATGTGGTTGCTAATTTTGCGTGGAAAAAAGAGGGGAAAAAAGAAAAAACTAGACTAATCATTCACTTCCAATTTAGCCGATTCTCGGTTGAAGGTTGCCGGTTGCCGGTGGGCGTTAACCGGCTCTAAATTTTATAAAGACTCCTACACTCTGTTGGCAAGCTCGCAACCTGTTGGCGTGACCGCGGCGATCCGTTTTTAATCGACCACTATAGCAAAATCTACAACAACTCTCCCCAAATGACTAAAAAAAGACGCATCTGTGCCAATATATTTTAATCAGAACTTTTCGAGCCGAATGAAGAGAAAAAAACTAACATAGCTAACAGAGAGTTTAAAAACAGTCAGTGAACCATGCTGATTTGCCAAATACTGCAAAATAAACTTTCAAATTTCCAACAAAAAGCAGACGGCCTTAAATCTCTCAGAATTTCTAAACTAATTTATAGTTGACACCTTTTTGATAAAAGTAACACAATTTGAGGAACCCGAATAAAAGGGTGTAATTTTAATTTCGCTGGAAAATTAGATAATTAAATTTCGTTTTCGAAGTTAGAAGTCGATCAAATTTTTCGTGACCTTCACACTTTCGCTGTTCAAAATTGGAGTTTCCCTTCCTTTTAAAAAAGGAATTGAACTGAACTTAAAAAGAAATCAAAAGTCAAAACGCGAAACATTGAGCCTGAACAATTTGAAAAATTCCTGAAAAAAATCATCGCGACCTTCATAAGAGTCTGAAATACGCTCATCGACTCATAGAAACGAAAAAAGATACTGAAATACGGAATTGGATACTTTACTACCAACATAATCAAAGCACTCGAATAGAACGGTCATTTAAAATAAAGACATGCTCAAAATTTGTCTGTTCTCCATCTGTCTTTTATTGACAAAAGAATGATTTTTGTTCTACTTTTGAAAAATCTCAGATGTTGCCCTAGTAAAGCTTTATTTTGACAACACTTTTGGCTTTTCGGGTGTTTGGTATATCTGGTGTTTACATGCTACCCTGCCCACGCATCGCACAATTTCTAGCACCCCGGGCTGATGTGATCGACTCATGATTCGACCGAAACGGTCGAACGATGTCCGTTTTCAACTTTTTTCGACTTTATGGCACATTTTTTTTTACTTTGTTTGACTTTGCTACATTTTTTTCGACTTTACCGGACATTGTTCGATTTTACCGAACATAGTTCGACTTTCTTCTTCTTTATCGGAAATTTTTCGCTTTTACCGTGAATAAGTTTTGCTCGTGCGGTGCCAAAGATTACTCTCCAATTGAATTAAATTATCATATGCTATTTATTAAAGCACTTGATCAATTTAATTTTTAGTGGCAACCCGGATCGAGGTCGCGGACTTATGTTGCAACAATTGCGACTCAAAATGTGTATCATGCAAACATTGCTACTCAAATTGGGTATGTTGCGACCATTGCGACTCAAAAAAGGTATGTTGCGACTTTGTGCGACCGAAATATTTGCGCGGCTTTGCGCAACCCAAAACAGATATGTTGCGACTTTGTGCAACCCAAAAAGGTATGTTGCGACCATTGCGACTCAATGTGGATAGGTTGCGATTTGGTGCGAACAATTTAATTGCGCGACTTTGAGCGACCCAAAACAGATATTGAAAGATTTTTTGGGACTCAAAAAAGGTATGTTGCGAACATTGCGACTAAAAATGGGTATGTTGCGACTTTGTGCGGCGGAAACTTTTGTGCGACTTTGCGGGACCCAAAACAGATATGTTGCGACTTCCCGGGTCGAGGTTTGCAATTTATGTTTCGACCGACACTACCAAAGCTGTCTATGTTTCGACTACGCTCGAAAAAATATTGAGGTAAAATTACCCTATGTGAGTTAAGGTACAAAATTAAGGTAAAATGTACCTTAATATTACCGTAATTTTACCTTAACAATCTATTAGGGTAAAATTAACCCTAACCGAACTAGGATAATTTACCTTATATCTCACAGGCGAAGAGTGTGCTGCGCCTTTTCCAATGTTTTTTTTGATAATTTTGATTTTTTTTTGGAAACTGTCGATTCGTGCTTATGGTACCAAAATTTATTTATAATTTTATCTTTGAAGTAAGTGTGTTTCATTTAGTTATCGTCATTTTTGTTAATATCCATTTAAATTTTCTGGTTTATGTTTGATTTGAATAGTTTCTAGCTTTCAGTTTTTGTGGTAACGAAAATAATGTTGCCCTAAAAAAGATTGCTTATATTTAACGTTGGGACCATGTGTAGGTCTTATCGTGGTGGTCCTGTATTTGATCAGCAAATGTGTTGATCTAGCTAACCGCTCATTAAAAGTACATATATGCTGGATGGTTTTGCAATCTGCATCCGTATAACGCTTATGCAAGCAAAAAATTCGACAACACTTCCATTACTTAAGCTTTGCGCGACTCATGTTGCGAGTTTCCTCGACCCAAATCAGCTATGTTGCGACTCCGTGCGACCCATGTTGCGAATTTGTGCGACTCATGATTTGACCGTGTTTGACTCATGATTCGACCTTGTTCGATTCATGATACGACCCTCTTGGACTCTATCAACCCTGTTCGACTCAGGATTTGACCCGGTTCGACCCATGATTCCACCCTGTTCGACTCATGATTCGAACCTGTTCGACTCATGATTCGACTATGATTCGACCCTATTCGACCCATGATTCGACCGTGTTCGACTCATGATACGACCCTGTTCGACTCATGATTCGACCCTGCTCGACTCATGATTCGACCCTGTTTGACTCATGATTCAACCCTGGCACTCATGATTCGACCGTTTTCGACTCATGATTCGATTTTGTTCGACTATAGTGTTCGTTCGACCGTCTGAATTTGCGACGAAAATCGGACTCGGCTCGACCGTGTGGTTCGATTCATGAGTAGAACATCTCAGCCCGGGGCCATAGTTCAAACCCGTTGCAATAATCTACTTTAATTTTTGAAAATTTCCCTGAAACACCCAGCCGAATTGCTGAGTTGTATGTAGCACCACGATTTGACAAAAGCTTGTTGCTCTTGGCACAGCCGTCCTATCAATAAACACATAGACATATCTGCATATTGAATGATTTTCTACCACTGAATTCTGGTCTCTTTGGCTCTAATTTACAAAATCTTTTTTTTAATCAATCAAGACTAATTCTTTTGAAGGCGTCTTTTGCGTCAAAACACATTAATACGGAAGGTGACGTCCGCAAGTCAAAAACGTTCAGAAAATTCTCGAAAAAAAAATTTCGGCAGAGCTAAAAAAAATTGTTGAATTAAAAAAGTCATCGCGGCCAAAAATTTTGCTGAATGTTTTTAAGGGAAATGCTAAACGAGATGGTTTATAAATTGTGATAATTGTGCAACTAAAATACTTCGCGGAAATCCAAAGCCCTGCTTACGCTTCGAAAATTAATGAGTTCATTCATAACTGCGAAACATCTTTGGATTAACCAATCTAAATACCTATAATGAAAATACTCATTGCAAGGTTCAAAAAAAATTTCTTAGTTTGGAGAAAGCTCAGTGGCTGTTTTGTTTTCAGGTCGCACATTTGTTCGACAACCCGGCCACCATTTTCTTCGGCGCCTTCATCTCATTCTGGTCTGTGTTCTTTCTCGAGTTCTGGAAGAGGACCCGAATGAACCTGGCATACAGGTTAACTTCATTGACTATCTTGTGTCTTTGAAAATTAAATATTATTCATTATCAGTTTTTTCATTCCAAAATTGAGATGGGTGATGATTGTGAGAAGCAATTAAATTTAGGAAATTTTCTCTTTGATGAAGAGAATCATGAGCGAAAATCATGGAAGTTTTTTGGAGGTAAGTGTGATAGATCTCTTTTAGTTCTTGTGTTCCAATTTTTTTGTCTTAGTTTTAATAATAGCATGTGCAACCGTTCGAATAATGTTATCTACATGTGATAAACAACAGATTGGGTAGCAATTTTATCAAGTGCAGTTGGTTATATTTTACCTTTTCCAAAGCTATGAGTAAAATAACTGCTACCGAAGAGCGAGTTTTTATTTCGCTAGTTGGACCGAGTGGATCTAGAAAATCGCATCTTATTTTCGATTGGTTAAAAATTGGTACATTTCAACCAAAATTTGATAAAGTTTTTCATTTCCAGCAACATTATCAACCTCTTTATGGACAAAGGCAAAAAAAACTTATTTTTTTCCAAGGAGTTGACTTTGAACTGATTGAAAACCTTCGAAATTATGGAACAAAAAACCTGTTATTATTTGACGAATATTGTGAAGAAATTTCAATTTCTAAGCAGTTTGTGAAAATTGCTTCTGCTGGAAGACACAGGGGACCCAATACAATTAATATTAGGAATAACTTGTTTCATCAAAGACAATTGGGAAGAGATGTCGAGTTACAAAATACACATATAGTCTTGTTCAAATCACCGAGAGATGTTTTACACATCAATATTTTAAGTAAAGAACTAGGTATAGGATCACATTTGAAAGAGTGGTATCAAGGTGCAACATCTTTTCCTTATGGTCATTTACTCATTGATTAAATTCCAAAAACAATTGATTCGCTAAGATATTGCATAAACAGCGGTTCAGTTCCATCAAAATTTTATTTACCAGCAGGAACAGAAACAAAGTTTTCGGGCGATGAGCATAAAATACGTCTCTATACTCCCAATATTTCAAACAATTTCCCAAAAACTTCAAAAACAATTCATCCTCCATTGTCCAAAAAGTTTAGTTCAGTTCCTCAGCGAATGTCTGTAAATTAGCTACCAGGCGAGCTACAAGATCTCTTAAAAGTAGACGTATATCGAAGAGAAATATCAGAACTTACACAAAAAAGAACATCACTGCAAAAAAAAAACTATTTTAAGCTCGCCAAAAAACTTACAATTAATATCTCTTATTACTCCTTTTGTCGTTAAAAGATTGTCATAGTATGAATCAATTTGCTCTAATTTTTAAATCAGTTTATCAATCACAAAGTGCGCTTCCAAAAAAACGAAAATTGGAAATAAAGCAAGAAAAAGGGGAGATTGTACCAAAAAATTTTGTTTCTTTCTACAGTGCTGTAAATGCGAGGTTGAAAACGAGTAACAATAAGCATCTTATTGAAATAGTTTTGATTTATCCTAGAATTGAAATAAGTCAGGAAATATCATATTAGATAAATGAGACAAAAATTATCTTTTGTAGACTTTGTGTGTGCACTAAAGTAGAAAAAACCGGCTTTCCAGATATTTATTTTACCATTTTAGAAGCAACTCAAATTCCACCGAAATTTGTTTTCAACAAGAATGCCAAAGCGAAAGACAGAGGAACTTGGATCCCTTTCAAAATCTGAAAAAGTAAGTCTGAACAGATTTGCGTACGGTTCTGTGCGAAACTTATGTAAAGCAAACGGTTTGTCAGAAAAGTAAGTAGAACAATTTTTACAAACCAAGACATCGTATTCAAAGTTTGGATCTCCAATCAGACGTCAAGAAGACTTCAAGCTTTTTTAAGACAAATTCAAGCTATTTGGTGCATAGACATGGTTTTTGTGGACAAACTAGCGAAAAAAAAACAATGGAGTCAAATATTTATTGGTTGCTGTTGATGTTTTTTTCACGATTTGTCAGAGTTCAAGCAATGAAAACAAAAAATGTCAAGGACAATTTGCATTCCTTCAAAAAAAATTTTTTCTCAAAAACATATTCCTGAAAAAATTTGAGTTGATAAAGGAACAGATTATGGGGGATTTTTAAAAAATTTTGCAAGGAAAAAGACAATAAAGTTTACTCGACAATGAGTGAAACAAAAGCTGCATTGGAAGAGAAAGCCATTGAACTATCCCAAAACTGCTGATTCTAGATATGGGGCTCAACCATTCGACAATTTCCTCTTTCTCGAGAAGAGGGATCTGTGGAGAACCCAATTATCATCGAAGAGGATGAGGGGTTCTCTGAGCCAAAGACCCCAGTCAGCGAACAACCAAGACAACCACCGGCGATGGAGGCAAGACCAGCTTTGCGCTCCATTGAGAACTTTCGAAATCTTGAGTACTCAGCTGCTCGACAGCTCTTTGATTTGTAAATAATTTGGTTGACGTCTTGTGTTTTGTTATTTATTTTGCTTGCATCTATTAGTTTTATATTAAAGAGATAGGAACAAAGAGATAAAGTCAAACTTTTTTAAAAATCAAACTGAATTTGCAATTGGTAAACAAGTTTACAAATTTTCTTTGCAAAGAAGATAAAAAAATTAAATCAATTTCAAAAGTTGTGAAAAATTTCACATCATTTTCGCACACAAGATAAAAAACATTACAATTTTTGCACAAGTGTTAAAAACTTTACAATAATTTTTTCACCCTGCAAAAATTTTCCTAAAATTTTTCCCCACTTGCTAAAAAAAACAAATAAATTTCTCAAATTTAGAAAATTTTCATTGGGTGTTTTCGCACTTCCAAGAAAACTGTAACAAGATTTTCTTGCATTGTTGAAAATTAAAACTTATGAAATTCTTTGTTTAAATTTTGATCATAAAAAAATCCATATTTTGCATAATTGTTGATCAGAAACATTAGAAAAACAACATAATAAGATAAGGAATAGCACTCAAAGCCATCAATGATGAAAACATTTTAGCAAAAATTTAACAATTTTTTTACTATAAAATTTTGCGTTTTTCGCGTTTGCATAAGAAGATAGAAGTTATTTTTTGTACTTACACAAATTGCTTATGAAATTTTTTGCATCTTGTAAAAAAATTTAGTTAAAATTTTGCAAATTTGTTGAAATAATCAAATCAAAAATTACATATTGAGAAAAAGACTGAAGTACTACACGTGTTAAAAACTAGAAATTTTTTCGTTGGAAAAACTTGAATTAAAATTAGTTTTGACAAGACTTTTATAAGCAAATCTTCAATTATCAAATCTTCAATGACACGCTCACTATTTACAGAACCATAATCATCAATAAAAAATTAAAAATTTTCAACAAATTAGACTCATACTTGGATGTTTGAACTTTTCGAATCCCTTCCAAAAAAGCTGATCCAAGACGCAGGCTTCTGAGCAGAACTGAGATGATATTTTTTGAATGTTTTTCGCACCAACCAAATCTTTGCAACACTGGGTAATTTTCACGGTATTCTGCATTTCCAGTTGTGTTCGACCACACGTTTCAATTGATTGAAAACTTCATCTCTTGATGAAATAATATTGGAAAATTTTTTGTATTTGTATAAAGTATAAATACAGTCAACAATTTGGTAATGGAAATAATTTTTATCTAATCTTTGCAAAACATGATCGAGTGATGATCCAATTAACACTAAGTGAAACTTGCAATTTTCCACAGGGCAGAATGATGAATGTTTAGATACACAGTAGTCTTGCGTGGTGGCAATGAATTTTTCTTAAAAGTTTTCTGAGACAGAGATAAAAAAAGATTTTGCATTGTAATCTGATTAAAAAGTGGGTTATAATTGACACATAGCAGATGCCATCAACGATTATTTGTTTAAAAGATTTGTAACTACATTGACGTGTTTAAGTAGTAGTTCTAGCAACTACGCATTATCCATAATGGTTTCACGCCCACTCACTATTCCATTTAAAGTAATAAAACCTTATTTGGAAAATACAGTGAGTCATCTACATTTCCCAATTTGTATATATTTACAAATATCATTATTTTGAAATATCTACTACTGATCAGTTGGCTCCGAATCTCAAGTCAGAAATTTATTCGCCAAAAGATACCATTCCCAACTAATTTGAGTTTGCTAAAAACCAAACGAGAAAAAGGAGATTTTCTTGGTCCCAAAATTGCTAACAACGGAAAAATTTACTTTGAACCTTGCTTCCAATTGCTTAAAAAAACCGGAACTAATCAAAAACCCCAGCAAGTCTATCTTAGTGAAAAAAAAGGAGAAAAGATATCAGCAATACGGAATATTTTTATTCACGATGCTGAAAACGTTGGACTCGTTCCTGTATTGGAACCCTATTGTGACAAAGATTCAACTATGGAGCAGGAACTTGCGAACTGTCATGCGGTGTATGACATAGCAGCGTACCAGAAAAGAAAGGTGTGTTTTACAATCAAGAAATACAGTGTGAACAAGCCACCCTACATTCATATACGACTCTTCGCTGCAAAGGAGAACGAAGTCTTGAAGCAAGTTACCTATGTCAACTATGCTTTGAACGATTCCAAAGAACTCGCCCAAGTCTTGAGAGGTTCTATGTATGTTGAGAAAAGTCATGTTCAATAATTTTGTTGAGTGATGTTATTATAGTCATGTATTTCAAATATTGATCTTCTTGAATCATTTTTTGAAATTTTTTTGAGCTGAGCAGTATGAGTTGGAACGTTGATTTTTCCAGAAACCTCGTTTTAAAGCTCCATAATAAATTGGGACTTTTTCATATCGGCTTAGAAGAAAAGTCCCAGAATTTTTCACCAACAGTTTTTTGGCATTTCGAAATTTACCAAAACTGCAAAATTTGGATACAGAATCACAAATTTTTCAATTTGAGTGGACTTCACATTATGGAAGACGTAAACTTTTTCTAAGTTATCGTACAGATATTTAAAAAACAGATCTTATAGAGTATCGTAGGAAAAAAAACTCTTAAGAAACAGTCAAAAATTTCAGTTTGAAAAAGAGGAGTAAGATAAACTGGTTGATTTTATCCCCTCGGTTTTGTCTTATATCGAAACGTTCAAAAACATTTGTATCATTATTGACGAATGCACTGTAGAAAATGAACGTTCAGAAATTGAATGAAGTTATCAGAAATTCCGATTTTTAACTTTTACTTTTCATCAAAATGAAAAAATTATTTTCTTTGTACCGTTATGGTTTTTGACCCAAACATGAATTTGAAAGAAATGGACCAGAAACTTCCTTTTGGGGTCTAATTGGATACGGAAATTCCTGTATGCATGTATTACTGTTTTGCAAATTCAAAAATCTTCCGACTTCAAGCTTTTTTACATGATGCAGCTGGATCTGTGAAGTCTACTACGCATAAGTGACCTGGTTTTAGTTATGTTTTACCTAGATTTCCTAGTTCTTGTTTTCTTGGTCACGTGACTGGATTGTTCTTCTGTTTATATACTAAAATTTTTGCTTCGACAATATGAGCATTGTTTGATTGTTAGTCATTTTAACCAAGGAATTCAGCAATGACAGTTAGCATGATGAGTCTGGTTGTCTTGGATTTTGAGTGTATTGAAAACAAAATCGTGAACGAGTTAGGAGCTCATAAAAATGGACATTTTGTGGGATGTTTCTTTGTTCCGCCCAAAAAGTTCAAAGTTACATCTCAGTCTGTTTGGTGTACGAAGCATTTTCATGGAATCAATTGGAGCCGTAGTCATGAAAATTATACTGAGCTTGAAAAAATATTGAAACAGTATTTTGCAAAATTATATGAAAAATGTAAAACTTTGTCAGAAATTTTGGAAACAAAGGTAACAAGCTTGGATGACTACGCATGGCCAAAAGTTCAAAAATAGATTTTAAAAGATGAGGAATATGATTAGAGGTGTAGCAAATACCTATTTCGTCATGCAAAAACTCTTCACTGTGCAGAAAGAAAAACATTTGCATACGGAACATGGACTCGAAATTTTTTCAAAAAAAAATTGTAAATTACATAATTCATTTTGTATTATCTTGTATTTTTGAAAATTAAATCATAATCATTATCGGTTTTTTTCATTCCAAAGTAAAGATGAGTGATGAATGTGAGAAGCAATTAAAAATAGGAATTTTTCTCTCTGATGAGGAGAATCATGAACGAAAATCATGAAAATTTTTTGGAGGTAAGTGTAAAAGCTAAGATCCCTTTTAGTTCTCATGTTCCATTTTTTTTGTCATAATTTTAATACTAGCATGTGCAACCGTTCGAATAGAGTTATCTACTACATGTGAAGAAACAACAGATTGGGTAGCAATTTTATCAAGAGCAATTTGTTATATTTTACCTTTTCCAAAGCTATGAGTAAAATAGCTGCTACCGAAGAACGAGTTTTTATTTCGCTTGTTGGATCAAGTGGACCTAGAAAACTGCATCTTATTTTCGATTGTTTAAAAATTGGCACATTTCAACCAAAATTTGATAAAATTTTTAATTCTCATCAACATTATCACCCTCTTTATTGACAAATGCAAAAAAAACCTTAAATTGATCCAAGGAGTTGACTTTGAACTGAAAGAAAACCTTCGCGATAATGGAACAAAATATCCGTTAAAATTTGATGACTCTTGTGAAGAAATTTTGAAATCTAAGCAGTTTGCCCAAATTGCTTCTGCTGGAAGACACAGGGGACTCAATACAATATATATTGAGCATAACTTGTTTCATCAAAGCCAATTGGGAAGAGATGTTGGGTTACAAAATACACATATATAGTCTTGTTCCAATCACCGAGAGATGTTTTACATATCAAAACTTTGAAGTTAATAACTAGGTCTACGATCACAATTAAAAGAGTGGTATCAAAATGCAACATCTATTCCTTATGGTCATTTACTCATTGATTTAATTCCAAAAACAGTTGATTCGCTAAGATATTGCACAAACAGCGGTTCAGCTCTATCAAAATTTTTTTACCAGTTTATTAATTTTGTTCCATTATTTTATTTCGCAATGATGAAACAAAATACCTGTTAATATTTGATGACACTTGTGAAGAAATTCCAAATTCTAAGCAGTTTGTGAAAATTGCTACTGCTGGAAGACACAGGGGATTCAATACAATTTAGTTTAAGCATAACTTGTTTCATCAAAGCCAATTGGGAAGAGATGTTGAGTTACAAAATACACATATAGTCTTGTTCAAATCACCGAGAGATGTTTTACATATCAATACTTCAAGTAAACAACTAGGTCTAGGATCACAATTAAAAGAGTGGTATCAAGATGCAATATCTATTCCTTATGGTCATTTACTCATTGATTTAATTACAAAAACTGTTGATTCGCTAAGATATTGCACAAACAGCGGTTCAGCTCTATCATAATTTCATTTACCAGCAGGAACAGAAACAAAGTTTTTGGACGATGAGCATAAAATACGTCTCTATACTCCCAATATTTCAAACAATTTCCCAAAAACTTCAAAAACAATTCATCCTCCATTGACCAAAAAATTTCATGCAGTTCCTCAGCGAATGTCTAGTAAATTTACTACCAGTCGAGCTACAGGATCTCCGAAAAGTAGACGTATATCGAAGAGAAATATCAGAACTTACACGAAGAAGAACTTCACTTCATAAAAGAAGAACTATTTTAAGCTCACCAAAAGGCTCACATTTAACATCTCATATCACTCTTTTTGTCATTAAAAGATTGTCATAGTATGAATCAATTTGTTCTAATTTCTTAATCAGTTTTTCAATCACAAAGTGCGCTTTCAAAAAAAAACGAAAACTGGAAATAAAGCAAGAAAAAGAGGAGATTGTACCAAAAAATTTTGTTTCTTTTTACAGTGCTGTAAATGCGAGGTTGAAAACGAGTAACAATAAGCATCTTATTGAAATAGTTTTGATTTATCCTAGAATTGAAATAAGTCAGGAAATATCATATCAGATATATGAGACACAAAAAATTTTTTTGTAGTTTTTGTGTCTGCACTAAAGCAGAAAAAATCGCTTTTACAGTTATTTACTTTACCATTTTAAAAGCAACTCAAAATCCAATGAAACTTGTTTTCAACATGAACGCCAAAGCGCGAAAGACAGAGGAACTTGGATCCCTTTCAAAATCTGAAAAGGTAAGTCTGAACAGATTGTGTTCTAGGGGTAGAGTTGCATACGGTTCTGTGCGAAACTTGTGTAAAGCAAACGGTTTGTCAGAAAAGAAAGTAAAACAACTTTTACAAACCAAGACACCTTACACAAAGTTTGGATCTCCAATCAGACGTCGAGAAGACCTCAAGCTTTTTCAAGAAGAATTCAAGCTATTTGGTGTATAGACATGGCTTTTATGGACAAACTAGCGAAACAAAACAATGGAGTCAAATATTTATTGGTTGCTGTTGATGTTTTTTTTCACGATTTGTCAGAGTTCAAACAATGAAAATAAAAATGCCAAAGACACTTTGCATGCCTCTAAAAAAATTTCTCAAAAACGTATTGTTGAAAAACTTTGGGTTGATAAAGGAACAGATTATGAGGAAATTTAAAAAAAAATATTTCCAAGGAGAACGACAATTAAGTTTACTCAACACTGAGTGAACAAAAGCTGCATTTGCAGCGAGAGCCATTGAATCATTAAAACACATAATTTACTGCTACATAAAAGATCATGGTGAAAAAATCATTCACAAGTTACCTCAATTTGTGTCTACAATGATTTGTCGCATCAAGAGATTTACTGGGAAATCTCCTAGAGATGTCGAGAAACTTGATTTCCTCTCAATTCTGTACAATAAACCTCTAACCAGGTATAAGAAACTTAAATTGAAAGTTGGAGATAGAGTGAGAAATTGAAAGAATGATATTCCTTTTCGAAAGGGATACAAACCACAATATACAGATAAAATTTTTGAAATTTCGGCAATATCTACAAAAAAGCCTCTTACCTACATCACCAAAGATCTCGACAAAGAAGAAATTGCGGGAATCTATTTGAAAAAGAGCTGAGAAAATGTTCAGGTTAAAGGTAAGTCATTTTTTAAATTGAATTTCTGTCGATCAGTTGTCATGGATTCTTTTACTACTGAGTTAGTTTCTAACGCTTTTTTAAATTTTTATCCAAAAAATAGTTTTAGTTCTTTTACAAATTTTCTGCCCGAGCAAATACAATTGAAAGGAGAATGGGAGGTTGCTATTTCAGAAATATCATAACCTTTTTCGTACCAAAATAAAACTGGGGGAAAGTTTACTTTCGTAGATGGCAGAGAAAATTCTGGGGAGAAAAGAACGATTGGACCGATGCATATTGAACCAGGATTGTATCCAAGTATAGTTGATGCTACAACTATATCAAAAAAACTCGAGAACGTCTAGGTGCTCAAGCTTTTGATATAGCGGAATCTACGTATCAGTAGATAAAATTGCATAAAAAGTTGCCGTTCATTTACCTGAGAATCAATCAGCGTTTATGATTCAAAGTTCTGACTTGAGTCACATTTTGGTTGTGATTTAGAACAAAATCGAACAGGGGTTATAAGGAAAAGACCGACATTATCCTCAGTATTCTAACGACCTTAAAAGTGTACATTCTTGATGATATATAGTGATATTCTAGTATATAACATAGTCGGTGATACAAAAACTCCCTTATTGCGTTGTATTCCATTCAGCTCCAAAGTGAAAAGTGGAGATATAATTTCTACAGGACAATACATGAATCATCAGTCCTTTAAAAATTTACAGTTTAAAAAACTGTTAAAAAAACTCTTTTCATAGTAGTAAGATAGAACTAAGAGATAGTGCAGGTGAAAAAATTCCTTTTGTATCCGTAGGAATTATCCGAGTTGTTCTCTTGTTCCGCAAGTTTTCGAATACTCATTTTTGATTTAAACTTCAAAAGAAATGGTTGCTCAAATTTCAGCTGATTTCACTCTTTTCGAAGACACCCAAGACAACGTGGAAGAGATTTTTGAGCTCTTGCACAAACTCTTGTGAAAACTGCAATACCCTGTATTAAAAAATATATAGTCCCAGCTGCAAAAAGAATTGGAGCAGATTTGTTTGATACCGCTGCTCCAGAGACTGGGGAAGTTGTTAGTGGACGTAAAAAACTTAGAACATTTTCAAAATATGTGGGAGCAAAAACAGTTCGGAAACAATTGGGAGGTGAAAAAAGGAAATCCAACCGTAGAACCAGATCCATTTCTCAAAAAAGTAGATCGAAAAACGGTCGCTCTGGCAAATATATTTTTCACACTATAAAATGAGTATAAACCAAAGTCATTTTCGGTATGGGGTTTTTACAAATTCTTCATTGGATATTTTTGATAAAGTCCCAGTTTTGGAAACAATTATATTATCTTACACTTATGAAGTATTCCCCAGTGTTTCTCTAGATGAAAGCAGTATTGAGTTTGAATTTGAAACAGAACCTAATGTCTACTTGGATATGCGTGATACCCATCTTAGTTTAAAGCTTCAACTATTCAAGGAAAGATTGTTTGACCCTTTCAGAAAAGAAAAAGCAGAACAGAAAGCAAAATCTGAGGATGACTCAGATGAGGAACCACAAACTTATTTAACTTATGTAAGCAATCTGCTACATTCATTAGTCTCCAATTGTGAAATTTATTTCAACAAAACAATGGTTTACAACGCCAAGAGATAATATCCCCATAAAGCACAATCATCGAACGAATTCAACTCGTCAGCAGTGAGAAATATAGGAACACTTGCTTGTCATGGATACAGTTTTGAAAAAAACTCTGGTGCATTTGATATGCATCTTTTCACTGATACAGCAAACTCATTGGAACAAGGATTACTTTTTCATTCTGTGGAGCCTCGCCATTGCTTTGTTTTTTTTTTCTTTGCGAAAATGTCTTAAAACCAAATACCAAAGTTCGAATTAAACTTACTCGAGCTAGACCTAATTTTTACATGCTATCTGATCATCCAAATGTCAGTCTGAAAATTGATGACTATTTGCTGCTTACAAGAAGAACTTTGGTTGCTGAACCTAATCATCATTAATTGCAATGGAATCTGGAAAGAGAACCTGCTCAATAAAGTTTCATGGTATAAAGCAAGAAAATTTATCAATACATCTCGTCAAAACCAATTCATTTAAGAAAAAATATTCAATAACGCTCCATTAAGGAGAGTAGCTGTTGCAATAATAACAAATTCAGCTGTTACAGGACCTTTTCATGAAAATCCTTTCAGCTATCATTATTCCAATTTGAGAGAGCATAGAATTATTCGGGGATGGAAGAGCAATTCTTTTATTAGATACAACTTCTCCTTGTCGTCCTCATGTCACAACAAGGAAAGCAATGAAGTTTATCCACTATTTACCAGCTCTTCCTATAGAAAATTTTCAAAATCACTATATTTTTGTTTTTGACTTTACTTCACTACAGGATGCAGCTGAACAGTTGCTATATCCAGAACTTAGTGCAGAAAGTCTGAGATTAAAAATGTTTTCCAGTTTCCTTGGAGCAAGTAACGGAAGTGATAGTCTTGAAAGAAAAAAAACTATCAAATGTTCAAATTGACAAATTTGGAACAGCCGCTGAAAATGTTTAGTTTTTTTGAGTTTTCGGGTCTTTGGAATTTTTTTTGGACTTTTCATTGTTATTGTCTCTGTAATATCTATTTTGTTTTTCTTCAGACCTGATTCTCCAGAAACATTAGACATTAAATGCTGGTCAAATGAAAACCCGAGATACTTCTTCAACCTAGACTGTAAAATAGTATTCAATAACTTTTGTCCAGTTCATAAGACTTGTGAATGGGACTTTGTTGATTCAATACCTAAATGGGTGTAAGTCAATAATCTTGGTTTTTTATCCTAAATTACACTATCAAACTACCTATTTCTTTGTTTGTAGATGTAAACCAGCTAACAACTACAATGATGGATAATTTTTCAGTTTAACAAATTTTTGAAAGAATTCCTGAGCTCATGTTCAAGTACATAGGATCTTACCCCTCTGATAAAATACCTCAACTAAAAAAATACTCTTTTGCAACCATCAACTCAGCTCCAAGCAATGATAGAGGAGAACACTGAATCATGATTGCCCGAGTGGACAAAACGTACTACTTTGCTGATTCTCTGACTCGAAAAAGAACAACTTATTCCTTTTCAGCAAAAAAATATTGGCAAATGGTTCCCAAAAAAACTAGAAAAAAAACTGAAATTTTGTGTGGATTTTAGGCAATTTATTGAGCATTTCTTCTTTTAAAATTCTACCAGATAAACTTGAAAAACTTTCATGATGTGCATGTTTTGAATTTTTTAGGTAATTTTTTGTAAATGTGTAGTTACTTATTTGTAGGTGTAAATTATGACAGTATATTTAATATTCAATGCAGTTATTTATATACTTTTATTTTAATTTAAATTTTTTTCGAGAACTTTTTAGTAGATTTCAGCATGGATTTAAGTAGAAGTTTCAAAAAGTAAGATCATCTAATAAAATAGTTACTGGTCGAATTATAACAATCATTGTCGTGTTTTGAAGTTTTGTGAAAAATTTTTGATAAAAATCCAAGTTTTTGACTTACCATGTACCAAAAAACTAAATAAAAGAACTTCATTTCAAAATCTTTACGTAATCAACAAGTGATATTTAACAATTAGATAACGCGTGCCGAGGTTTTTGCGGAAAAACTAGACAATTCCACACAAAAAAAAAAAAATCATTTTTCTTACCATTATCTTACCATCACACAAACCAAGAAAACCTTACCATTGGTGTTCCCTATTCTTTTACCTTGTAGACTCTGTACCCAATGTTAATACTTAGCTGGAAGACCGGTTGCTCTATTCCTTATCTTAACACATGGGGATCCTCCAGGACACCCCCCCCCCCCTGATCAGCTCACTCTTCTACTACTGTCCTCTATGCAAAATAAGTGTACTCTAAAGGGTTGATAAAATAGTTTCACCCATCATATACATAATCAAAACTAGGAAAATTGAGATTCATTCTCAATACCCCATTGTGCAATTGTGTTTTATGTTTTTTTCAGCCTTTTGCGAGGCTCAATTCTTAACCTATTTTAAGATAACTCTAAGCTAATTATCTCAACAGGGAGGAAATTTTGGTCCAAAATATGGAAGGAACTATCTACGCTCACTAAAAAAAAGATCTATAAGATGTGTTTTTTCAAAAAAAAATGTTTTTCGACGATCAAATTGAGTCAAGCTTACTGAACCTATGCTAACCTTAGGTTAAAATTTTAATAAAATATTCACAGAAAAACTAAATAGGAAAAAATAACCAAAATTCCCCAAGATCAGTTAAAAAAGTTCAATTAGGTTAGTTAAATTTCCATTTTAAGTAGATCAGGTCCAATTCAGCTAGAAAAACGTCCATTTTAACAGAATTTTGCTAAATTTAAATCAAAAAAAGTCCAAGTAAGCTAAATAAACTTCCATTTAAACAGAATTTTGCCTAGTTTCAGTCAAAAGAAGTCCAAGCAAGCTTCCATTTCAACAAAATTTGCCCATTTTAAGTCAAATTAGGTCCAATTAAGTTAGATTAAAATTCATTTTAACAAAATTTTGCCTAATTTCAGGCAAAATCAGTCAAAATAAGCTATATAAACTTCCGTTTCAATAAACTTTTGCCAAATTTATTTCCAAATAAATCCGATTAATCTAGATAGCTTCTCATTATAACAAAACTTTGCCAAAATTAAATCAAATTAGATAAAATTCCAAATAAACAGAGTTTTTGGCCAATTTAAGTCAACATAAATCCAATCAAGCTTCCATTTTAACAAAATTTTGCCCAATTTAAGTCAAATAGAGCCCGATAAGGTTAGATAAGCTTCCAATTTAACAAGCTTTTGCCTCTTTTCAAAAAAAACCCGCATTAAGCTACATAAACATCCATTTTAATAGAATTTCGCCCAGCTTATAATAAGTCAAAATAATTCCAATTAAGCTAGATATGCTCCCATTTTAACACAATTTGGCCCCATTTTAGTCAAAATAAATCAATTTATCTAGATAAATTTCTTTTTCAAAAAAAAGTTTTGCCCAATTTAAGTCAAATTAACTCCCGTTAAGTTAGATAAGCTTCCATTTTATTAAAATATTGCCCAATTTCAGTCATAACAAGTCGCATTAAGCCACCACATAAACTTCCATTTCAATAAAATTTGGTCCAATTTATGTCAAAATAAGCCCGATTAAGCTAATTAAACTCCCAATTTAACAAGGTTTTGCCCCAATTTAGTCAAAATAAAACCGATTAATCTAGATAAACTTCCTTTTCAGCAAAATTTTGCCCAATTTTAGTCAAATTAAGTCCAATTAGGCTAGATAATCTCCTTTTTAAAAAAATTTAGCGCTCTTTCAACCAGAGTAAATCCGGTTAACCTACTTGAACTTCCATTTTAACAGAACTGTGGACAATTACTGTCAACATAAATCCGATTAAGCTAAGCAAACTCCTTTTTTAAGTAAAATAACCCAACTTCAGTCAAATTTATTCCAAATAAACTCAATAAACCACCGTTTTAACAGAAATTTTCCTAATTATAGTGAACAAAACTACAATAAAGACGAATGATTTTCCGTTTTAAAAGTTTTTGTTGCTCAATTTATGTCAAATTGAGCCAGATTAAGCCAGATAGACATACATTTTTAAAAAAATAACCAGATTTTTTTTTCAGACAAATTACAAAAAAAACAAAAAAAAAATTCCCATTATAATAATTTTTTGCCCTTGTTTGTCAAAATATAGCCAATAAAGCGGAATAATTTCAAAGTTTAACCAAAATTTGTCTAATCTTGGTTAAATTAAGCTCAATTAAAAAAAAAAAAACAAAACCAAAATCCAAATAAACCAAAACTTTAACAAATTTTGCCAAAAAATTTCATTTGAGCTAATTTAATTCAGTATTAATCTAAAATTCAACCAGTTTTAGTTAAAGTATAGCCATTGAATCAAGATAAACAAAACAATTGCCAATAAATTTACTCAGTTTTGGTTTAAAAAAAATAAAGAAAGTTAACCTTCAAAATTATTTCAAATTAGGCCATTTAGGATAAAAAACTCCAATTTAGCTAAATTAACGCTTTTAAGATAGATAAAAAACAGATTTTTTTGAAAGATTTATCTGAAAACTGGCCAAAACAGACCTAAATTTGAGAAAATAATTTGAAATTTTTTTCTACAAAGAACTAATATCAAATTTCATTCAAACTCTAGAGTTGATAATTAAAATTAGAAATGCTGGATTAGAATTAGAATTTGTCAAAAAAATCACAGTTCATGTTTTCAAAATTTAGCTGAAAATAAACTGTTTTCTATTTGCTTAATCTCAATTGTTTTAATGAAATTTAAAACACACTGAAACATTATCAATTATTTTTTTAAATCAACTTAATCACAGTAGAAAGGAATTTAATTGAGTTAACCTAACAGTTTAAGAAAAATTAAAATCAACACATTTCATAATCGATGTTCGCACTTTAAAATTAAAACTGAAAGTAGGAAATAAAATTATTATAATTCTTTGGAACTTTACTAACGCTGAAAAAGAAAAATATCATTTAAAAAATTCATGCTGAACACCTTAACGAAGAGAAACACAAATTTCATGTCTTTGTCTCCCGAAATAGAAATATTTCTTCAATAAAAAGCTTACAAGCAATATCACCAATATATCAGAAGATCAATTATTTGCTTCGCTCCCATTTGACTTTTAAATTAGTTCTAGTACGTCGATTCCATAAAAAGTTAAAGGCAAGTTTGAAAAAACTTTCAAGAACATTCAAAGCTAAAATAAAACAATTAAAAAGAAAACAAAAACGGCAAAAGAGGTCGCGTATCCAGACTTAGCTCTCAAAAAAATTACAGGTTTAGATCCGATTGAAGGAGCAAGAAATTTTATTAAAATATTTTATAAAACTAGTATTTTCACAAGCCACTCAACCAGCAGTTGCAGATGCGAACCAATTCGCATATGATAACAGAAAATGAGCTTCTTTCTAATCAATATTAGGAAGTACGGATTCCGAATTGTTCAGGGAAAAAAATTACAGAGCAAAGGACATAAGGGACTGAGCAAATTTTTAAAGACAGTAAAAAGTCAGTCCTATTATTTTTTAAAAACTCTCAGAGTCAAAATAACTATATCAAAAGGATCAATCGGTAAAAAAAATTGAAAAAATAAATACCGTTTAATACATTTTCATGATTAAACTGCAAACATACATTTTTTTTTCAATTATGTTGTATACTATTTCAAAGTTTGAGTGGTCCAAATATTTTTTTCACTAATCTTTAAATTATAACATTTCTTATGACCATGCAGGTGATTATATTCTTTTAAGACAATCCAAACAAATTTTTCTTCTGCGTTTCTCTGTGTGATCTTTTCTAAAACTTCCTGAAACAGTTCAAATTGGTTGAAAGTGTATACCTGCAAAATAAAACAAAAAATTTTTTTTATTGGACCTTTATGGAACATACTTAAATCAACGGATTCTGTAGCGCTTGCTTATGATTTTTGATTGGCAATTATTAAAGCAATGATAAACTATTGAAGGTCAGGAGCTCAAACTGAATTAAATTTTGAGTCAATTTCACTTCAAACTCAGGCGGTTTTATGACTGAAAAAAATCGGCACAAATTTCAAGAAAAAAATATTCTCCAATTGGAATCAAAGCGCACAACAAACTTGGGTTGAAACCTTTGATGTATCACTCTTTGAAAGTTGTAGCAACAGATTTCTTGCCCCCGGAATCCTCTTAGTGCAGAAGAGCTGATAGGTTGATTTTGAATTTCGCTTAGGCACAAAGTTACAAAAAACACTAGCAGAATAACGTTTAAAACGAAATATCATCTTCTCAAGTTATTAGGATTACTTCATTGTAAGATTATTTTGTTTGAGAAAACGGTCGAACCAAAATTTCGACCCAACACGTCGTAGATTTATGCCAAGATTGTTGGTGTTATTTGTAGCTTCTAATTAATGGTCCCATTTAAGTTACGCCAAAGAAAAGTAATGTTGGTGGCTAGACTCGAATGATAATTGCTCTTCAACAATGTGGCAAATTTCATATTTTTCCGTCACAGAAAAAAAAGTGCACGCATATCAACAAGTAGTACCTAAAAGCTTATGGTTTATAACTGTTAATTGAGGAACTTTAAATTTCAACTTGCTCAAACACTTGCCAATTTGTTTATTTTTGATATAACCGGAGATCACTGAGACCTAAAAAAACCAGTATTAAAAAACTTTGATGATTAATAAAAAACTATTTTAATCTCAGACAAAAAGACCATGTTAGATTTTAGAAACAATTAATTGTCATCAACGTAACTATTCATTTTTTTCTACAGTAAAATGAGCATAATGTTTGCTATAATTGCAAATCGTAAGCTAAATTGAATAGCCGATGAAAGTGAGATATATCGAGAGTTACTCGAAAAATATTTTGCTGAGGACAATGTTCTGCCTAAAAATGTGCATCATTTTTGTGCTCGATTATCACATCTTAATTGAAGTCGACCATATACTTGATAGTGTGAACAAGATTTGTTTTTTCCCAGTTCAATCCAAATTGATTCTTTCTAATAAAAAACTCACCCATTTTCTTGGACGAGCAATCACAATTGAAAAAACAAGCTCTCAATTTTGTCAAACTATCGATGTTTTCTTGAATCAGCATAAAACAAAAAATATCATATTGATTTCCCAATGAAAAAGATAATACTTGTTCAATTGTGACAGTTTCTGATGATAGTTTACTAATTCTCCTTTTTCTAATTTACTGATTCTCTTTTAACTTATTCTGCTTTTTCTATTTTCATACAGCTTTTTCAAAACTTGAGTATTTAGTCGTATCGACAAATTGCACTGTAAGTCTTGAAGATGTGTCTAACAATGACACTACCCAATTGCACGACTAAACAAATTCTGTAAACGATGGCTGATTAAATGCAATAATTTTTTTTTTGTAATTTTTCATTGTGCTGGGTTTATCCATGACACAAGAATACCAATAAAAAAGAGAATACCTAACTTACAGCAAACAAAAAATACCAAATCACGAATTACTTACCTTATAAAAGTTACCATTATTTTATTTATGTACGACACATGATTCCTCTATTATCTGATTATCTAAAACACAGAGAAAATAATTATTTTGATTATCTCTAACAACGGAATGCAAATTGGTAAGAAAATGGCAGCTCAAAATAAAACTAGACGAGGAGAAGTCAGCACAAGGAGGAACAATGAAGGTTACATTGCATTTATGGTTGTCAGACGCAAAATCCTAGCAACATGGTTGCAATCAAGATTTGAAGATTACGGATACCAAAAAACATCAAGACGGGGAGGGTTGCGATTGAGTTCTAATGACTTTCCAGTGGTCAAATTAAGGAAAAAAACAAATGGAATTATCGTTATAGAAGGAAACGAAATGAAAGAAAATGCATAGTTCCACAGAAAAAATCAAAGACATCATTTCATCTTTAATTTTCTAAACCAAACGGAAAAGATCTTTCAAATCCTTAACTTCAAGACAAATAAATGTGTATCGAACAACTATCTATCTAAAAAGGGGTTGAGTTGTAGTATTGAGAATACTACACTAACTTATGGTTTAACTTAGTTTTCTAACATTCTAAATAACCCTCCGATTTGAATAATTCTTTCCAGATCAGACTCATTTTTTTCTGCTGCATTTGGCCTGGATATTGAAAACAAGAATGTCGCCAGTAAGGCAGATTGGTATATTGTCCAGCATTAAAAAGTAGACTGCGCGATTTTAACTTAGATCAATGTAACTTAACCTATAAACCCCAAACCTATTTTGGTATTTAAGACAGTTTTTTATCCATTTATAACTCATTTATACTTATTTAATCATCCTTTTAAATTTATCTGTTTTCGTAAATCTCATTTTAACTCTAGCACCAGATCGATTATGATCCATGATAACATCTAGCATGAGGCTCATGTTATCTTTAGTTGCCAATTGAAACAAAGTGATCTATCAACCGACCCAATCGTTTCTTTTAGTAAAGTGATAACTGTCAACTTTGAAAGTTTTTGTAGCATAAATTTTTGATTACACTTGTTAGATACAGTTTTAAAACACGTTTAGTTGTAAATAGCACTATAAGCAAGAAAAATAGAAAAAAAATGGTTATAATTGTCAAAGTTCTCTTTTCCTATTTTTAGATGGGAAGTGCACGACTTCCAGCAACAAGAGGAAAAGCCCAGGTACCAGTATGTGATGACAGCCACAGAGAACAAGCCCAACCCCATCACGGGGGAGGAAGAGCCCTTCTTCTCCCCTAGGACTCAAAACATGCGCATTGTCATCGGACTGGTCACACTTCTCTTCATGGTACACTTAATCTTCACGTTTTTTGAGTATTTCTATCACATTTCTATCACGTCGATAAGTCATTGTTCATATAAAAATCATCAGTTTGAACAAATGAAAAATGTCGTCTTTAGTCTAACATAATTTTCAGGCGCAGTTTCAGTTTTCGAGAAGATTTGTGTCATTGGTGCTTGTCAATCCCTAGAAACATGAGTTCTTTTCTAGAAAATCGGTTTTTCAAATAAACTACTAGGTTATTTATAGAGAAAAGCTTCATGGCCATTACTGCATTCGACTGACATTTTTGTCTCGATTTTTTTTTGAAAATATTCCTCTTAAAAATTTTAGGTCCAACCCTGGTTATTGTTATACTTCTTTTTCAATTTGCTTTTTGAAAAACTTTGCTCAAAAAGTTCTCATTTTATAGTTTATTGTAAAAAATTGAATGAATTTTTTGTTCATGTGTTTTCGCTCTTCTTATCCTTGCTGTTCACACTTCTCGTGTACTTCAGATGATGGTGGTCTTGGTCTTTGTGGCGGGCGTGGTCGTCTACCGCAGCCTCATCATGGAACCCCTGTATGACCTGAGCCGCACTTCAGACAGCTGGGACGAAAAATACACGCCCGCAGTGGCGGTGGCAACAGGAGCACTTATTCAAGTGCTCCTCATCACCATATCCGGCATCGTGAGATCTACTTCATTTTTATTAAACAATCTTCTGATTGTGGATGATCTTATACCTAATTAGTCAATCCGAATTCTTGCAAAAAACGTCGCCTGCTTGTGGTCAAGATTTCTCGGTCATGAAAAAACGACACGTTTCAAAGTTGGAATTGAAAAAGCTCATGTGATCCTCTTAAATTCTTTCAAAGCTGGCTACTTTTGTCGTCTTGTTTAAATGAATCTTTTCAAATAATCTTACGCCCTCGTTTCGCATGAGCTTAGGATATCTTAGGTTAGCTTCTTTAAGCTTTCAACGAGCAAAATTTAATTTAAAAAAATGGCCCAATTTACTTTTTTCCAGATCTACACGAAAGTGGCGGAGGTGTTGACGGATTGGGAGACCCACCGGACTCAGGGGGAGCATGAGAACCATCTGGCCTTCAAGATATTCGTGTTCCAGTTCCTCAATCAGTACTCGTCCGTACTATATGTCGCATTCTTCAAGGGCAGGTTAGATCAGCCACAGAAAAATCGCTTCTCGTTAACTCGAAAGTAGTTAAAAGAAACACCTGCACATTGAAACTTGTGTTCGCCGTGGTTATGTTTTATTGGAACAATTCATTGGTCTTTTATGATGCAACAAAAATATACGATTTTCCGACTGCTCATGAAGCATCAGAGAGTCCTTTTTATTCAAAAGGTCGGAGAGTGAAGTTTCGGCTCGGAATCTTTCAGATTACTAACTTTTATATATTATAATTATTCATTTACATATAATTCAAATCTTCATTATGATGATTTTAAAAAACTAAAAGGGACATCACAATACATTTTTTAAGGACATCTATTTTTGCGATCTAAGCATAAGTTTTTTTTCTAAGGCGCTTCGGAGCCAATAATAACTAAATTATGGGGGGGGAAATGCCAAAAAACGCAACTTTTTGTTCAAAATTTTTCCAGAAATACCCAAAAGTGCTCGGGTATTCAATTTTGTCGACCTATAAGAGTCGACCAAATTTTTGAAAATTTTCCGCAAATGCGTCATATCCCTGGAAAAATCATAGATCCCGCCTTGATTTTACGCTTAGATTTTCTGGCTACCCTGGCAATTACACTATGGCGTTTGGATCCGATGCGAGACTGGAGCAGTGTACAAATAATGACTGTCTAATGGAGATGGCACAAAATTTGGCTATCATCTTTGTCGGCAAACAGATTGTCAACAACACAATCGAGCTGGGAAAACCGTCAGTGCAGTTCAAAATCATTTTCAGAAGCTTCATTGTTTTGATAATTATATTAAATTATAAATGAAGATTAAAACAAGTTGAACTAAGAACGAAAAAAAAGGTTGCAACTTTCAAATTTTGAAGAGATTTAATTTTCGAATACAAGTTTTCAATCGTGATGCTAAAAATTTCCAGACAAGCTCACCTTTCTCTTATTATTATTAATTTTTATGATATTCAACTTTGTTCTCTTTTCCTGGTTTTGTTATCTTTTCCTGGTTTTTAAACTATAAAAATTTCAATTTGGTGATAAGAATCAAAAACTATGATTGTTAAAATGTGCAACATAGCTTTTGAGAGTCCTTCGTAAAATAATTCGTGCGCTGTATGCTTTTAGCGATATGAATGGTTTATAACACTGATTATGTTTGTTACTTAGCCTCCTGATGAAGATGTGGAATGACTATCGGACGCGTAAGGAGGGGGAGGGGAAAGACGGGAGAAGTGTGAGGAAACACCAGATAGAGGAGGAGTTCAACCTACCCGAGTGTCCCGACCTGTTCGAGGAGTACCTGGAGATGGGTAAGGGACACACACACACACACACCCACTAACACACACAGTAAAACACACACACACACACACACACGCAACCATTAACGCTTTTAATATCTAAGCCATTCGTTTTTATAAGAATTGAAATCTTAATTGTGAGGGGCTACGTATTGGATGTCATATGTCAATCATTTTAGTTATTGTTCATATTGTGAGAGTTTGATCTATCACTGTAAGGTGTTCGCAGATAACTGCCTGTCAATCTGTATTTAGTTCTGTTTGGCTTAACTCGACCTCTAAACCAGAGTTGGATATTACACTACAAAATACAGTTGAATGAAGACTAAACCGATACTGTTTTACCAACTCTTGTAATGGCGCGGTCAGAGGAAACTCCTGGGAGTTGTGGAATTTTGGCCTCAGAATCAAGCGAAGTCACAGCTGTTGTGGGAGCACTGGAAACAACAGATCCACTGGGCGATGGTGGCAAAGCAAGGACTTGTTTCATCGGACTATTATTTTGATGCAGCACTAACAGCAACTCAAATAAATGCACTCGGGGTTGTCGGAGGAAAAACAAGGGAGGAATGAGAAAGGGCTCTCATCTGTAATCTCTACTTATGCCTAGGACACAAAGGACAACGCGCACCGCACAACCAGCAGCCGCGCAACCAGCAGCCGCACTTGAATTTGGAAACCATCCGATACCCAAGATTTCTCGAAACCTGTGAAACAATGTTTAAAAAAGAACGAAATGAGATTTACTAGAAATATCAGACATTGCAAAAGGAAGGGGACAACTTAGAATACTTCTATACCGTGCTGAGTGGAATGACGAGTAGGTGTAATTAAGGAAGGCAGGAAAAAAACCCGGCAGGAGCTCTGCAAATCAAGACCGAACCACAGCAATTTTCCAGGACCAAGTGGACTCTAACGGGGACGTGGAAACTTCCAAATCCGTGGGGGACCTCGGAGGCCAGACCGTCAGTGTTACAACTTTGACCAGCTTAGATTCAACCCGGGATACATGCAGAGATCCCTGGCACGATCTGCCACATGCAATTTCTGCAGAAAAAGTAGGCCAGAACGAGAAAACCTGTTAGGTAAAACGGGTGTCGTGTGGGACGGTTGGTCGGCGTTATCCAAAGGAATGATGTGTCTGACGTCGACGACACACCGTTGGATGAAACGAGTTCACAACATGCCACCTTTGTTGGTTTGTTCAGTAAGAAAAGCACGCTGGTCATCAGAAGGCTCAGATGACTACCTGGTCATGACAAAACGTCGCAAGAAAAAGACACTACTAAAAGTCGCCGGACCGAAAATGAAGATAGCAAAAAACGGGCATCCAATGAACATCTGGATCAACAGCTGATCACCAGCATTGATTTTCACAGTCGACAACCTCAAGAAGACGTTGGGTAGAACTGACATCAACTAGAAGAAGAAGATTACCAATAACGACGAATTCCGTGACTATAGCAACAAGAAAATTAACTTTTTGTGAAAATTTTTGGATGTAGAACTGGCCTCAAACGGATGGACAACCAGACCAACCGTCAGGGTCATCGGAGGAAGCAAACCAACAATCGTGGGAGGCGACTTAATGGCGAATCTTGGCCTACAAATTAAGCAGACAGATCCAGGGGGAACAGTGATGAACATCTAGGGAACAGAATTGGGATGAAACTACCACGAAGACAGAAACAGGAAAGCAGAGGACAAGGACATCAACCAGTGACAACTTTATTTCAGGAGGCTTTTTCCAAAACTCTTTACTAGAACTGGAAAAACTAACAACTGTAGGTTTCAAGCAGAACTTCTCCAAAACTTTGTGCCGGTACAACAAAAAGATCGTAGAGTGCCGGAAACCCTACAGGAAAAAAGGGACAAATAAATTGACAAGCTATTCGAAAAGTTACAAGAATGATCCGACCGTTGTTTTGTTTCAACAAAAGTCATCACAGTGAAAAAAGACGGCTCCGTTAAATTAGCACTCGAATCGCGAGAACTTAACCAGCAGGTGCACGATAATAAATATCAGATGCCTAACATCGAGGAGCTTCTAGATACGATAGGACAACTAATCGTAGAGAAAAAAGGGGGAACATTTTTTAGAAAAAACCTTGATTTTGGTTAAAAATTTCACCTTTCGGAAAAACATGTAAGCTAATTAAACACGGTTTGGCCAATCACAACAGAAGTCGTGCAAGCCCAAACCAACGGTTGAGGGCGGATAGTCATGCGCGGGACAACCGACCAATCAAAATCGAGAAACGTGCATAACGCATACATCGACGAAATGCACGGGACAATAAGTGTGCGCTTAGATACCGTTTCCCTTAAAGTCGGTTAAATTTCAAAAAAAATATATAATCAAATCTGTACAAATTGGACCAAAGTTCCGATTGTTTTTTTTTCAATATTAGAATTAAATTTAAATACGATTGGACCAAAACTTTAACGCTTGTGATGAATTAACAAAATTAACCCCAAAATTGAAGCCTTCACCAAAAGTACGCGCGACACCAAAAACAATACCTTATTGCCAGTTCCTTCCAAAATTACTGGCGAATTATTATTGCAATAAATCCAAATCAAAGGGTTATGTCAATTACTGCACACGATTGTAGAATACTTATGAAAGCCACATCACTACCTGAGTTAATTAATCTAGAAATTATTGCTTCTGCGACGGATATTATTTTACTAAAAGTGCGATAGATTCTACAAACTTTTGCTTCAACGGCGTACTTTAATTTGCGAGAGGCTCTACATAAGAAGAAGAACGTCAAGGAGAAGGTGTATAAATTGGGCACAATATGCAAAAGACCTGTCCTTAAGGGACGATTGTGCATGGCAAGATGGGCTTCTAGTTATCCGTTTACTCCAGCAAAAGCCGATGGAGTCAAAGACCCATTTTTACCACCATGGGAAGCGAAACATATTTGAGGCAGCCCGGGAAGTGTGGTACCCCTACATGTACCGCAGTCTGGCGGCAAAGGCGACCTTTTGCCAACAGTGCAGGAATGCCGATAAGAATTTGAAAATGTTGCTACCCAAGTTAGAGGTTGGGAAAACTCCAAGGAAACATAAGGGAACATAACGAGTTCCTACAATTGGATTTTTGAGGTTCAATAAATTACTTAAAAGAACAAAAAAATTACGTACTAATAGCAACCGATCGTTTCACGAGATAGCCTTCAGGTATGTTAACGTCAACAAACACGTCCGATAAACTTTTAAAATTTTTAGAAAAATAACTATGTCAACATGGGGTACCACGGAAAATTCACGTCAATCGAGGTAAATGCTTTACGTCTAACAAGTTTCAGAGCTTCTGTAACACCGAGGGAATCGAACTCATATACTCCCCAGAAAACGATTACCGTGGCACGGGAACGGTGGAGTGAACGATCACCGTAGCACGGGAACGGTGGAGTGAACGGCCGGCCGTAAAAGTTCATAAATCTCATGAAATTACGGTCAACAGGGCATAAAGTGCATTACAATTTTCTACAAACGCTTAAAAGAAGCTAACCTTATTGTAAGCGCATCGTGACCGGAAAGCCAATATCGTTAACTTAATCTAACCAAGAAACCGAGCCCTAAAAATTGGATTGGTGAAACGTCATGAAACAAAAAAGTTCTTTCTTAGCCGAAAACGATCCTGAGCTGGGAGGAATGCTCAGAACTTACTTAAGCCACAGTCTTGAAGAAATCGCCATTGAAGCTGACAAATGATCAACAGGTCACCTCGAACCAGGGGGAGGGAAAATGCGAGGAGCAATAATTCCAAGGAGATGCGAACGGGGTTTAATGTCTACCAGCGGAAGACGAGCAAATCGCTCAACCGGTATAGATTATTAAAATCAAAAATAGCTTCTGAATTTAAGTTTGAAAAAAGGATCTGTACTTGGGAAAAGTGCCATGGCGACGAAACTGAAACTTTTACCAGCGAAAAAACGGAAGGCCGCAACAGTATGAGAAAGATTTGCACAAAAAGAAGAGCAACAACAAGCCAGAAGTCTTACCAAGCGAAGAAATCCCAACCACCCGCAGCAATGATGAATCAATTCAGACGACTCAGACAGCAAGGACTACCAACCATTGGAAACAGTATCACTTCGCCAACCATTGGAAATTGATGAACGAGCAAAAACCGTACCGTTGGGTCAAGCGACGAGCGAGGGGAGCAAAGAGACTCAACGAGCCAAAAACGATCCACAAATCCGACCAGCGCTAATATCAAGAGAGTGCCTATCGAATAGCAGCCAAAATGAAGGAGAACAGAACGAGAGCACAGCTCAGAACGAGCCCAAAGCACAGAACGAGAGCTCTGAAAACAGACGAAAAACTAGGAGGATTCATGATCGACTTAATTACATGTGAAAGTCCAAAGGGCGTTGACAGAAAATAAAATCCAAGTGGAGATGGAAATTGATTCAAAATTTACTTAGCCCAGGAAGAGGGACGGCATTAAGCCTAAAAGTTAAAACAGTTCCGTTACCTTTCTAACCTCTTATATTAATTAAAATTTTATGTATTAAAATTTTACATCCGTAGGGAAGAGTGAGGGGCTTCTTATTGGATTTCATATTTCGATCTTTTTAGTTTTTGTTTATATTCGTGAGAGTTGATCAATCACTGTAAGGTGTTAGCAGGTACCTGCCTGTCAATCTGTATCTAGTTCTGTCTATCTTAATTTGACCTCTAAATTAGAGTCTGTATTTTACACCACGAAATACAGTTGAATAAAGGTTAAACAGATACTGTTTACCAACCCTTGTGAAATTTAATCTCGTCTTCCACCTTTTTACGTTTATGGGGGCCTAAAACATGGTAAAGTAGTGACGGTCAGAAATTTTGTTAAACTTGAACTTGGCATCACTTGAACTTCGAAATCCACGAAGTAGTGAGAAACTTTCCATCCGATATCGTATGTCTTTAGCATTAAATCAGTTACAGAAAAAACATCCTAAAAAGTTATTGATATCTCCCATTGGAACTAAAATTGCACGTTTCTCGGCCACCATATTTGTAAAATACTAATAAAATTTGTAAAAATTCTTTTTCTTTTCTTTGCTGATTTTATATTTGCTTACTTCTACCAAAAATACCTAGTTACAGAACTTGAAAAACAGCATGGCGCTGACTGATTAATTCTTTCATTTTCGTCGTAGTGCTGCAGTTTGGCTTCGTGACCATCTTCTCATGTTCTTTCCCCCTTGCCCCAGTGTTCGCCCTGTTGAATAACTTGATAGAGATCAGACTGGATGCCCACAAGTATGTGTGTCAAGTGCGCAGAGGCATTCCAGAAAGGGCCAACAATATCGGTCAGTTTCTGCTTTTATTAAACATTTGTGCATTGTTTTTTTTTCTGAAAACACATTCTGGTTTCAAATTGAGTAAAATGATTGCTGTTGTAGTGTTTTAGATCCTATTCTTTGCGACTAAAGTAGGGTGCAAAAAATCACAAAATACCGGCTTCGGAATCCATTTTTGGAAAAAAAACATTACTTTGATACTGTTAGTTGACTTTTAAATCGCGATTCAAACTTTTTGCTTTCAGGTATCTGGTTTGAGCTCATGACTGGAATCTCAAGAGTGGCAGTATTGTGCAACGTGAGAAGTGATCAAATTTCATGTCAAGAATTCCCCTTTTTTCTAAATTGTTCGACTTTTCTTCGATGAAGCTTAGATGTGAATATGCAATAGATAATTCAAAAACAAAACCCATTTCAAATCAGTCACATTGAATCTTCTCTGTTATACGGCTCAAAATAGAACTTTTCGTTATTTTGAATTTTCAATCATAAAGCTCAAATTTGATTGGTTGGATGGAATTCAGTTTAGCAAAAAAGTTTCATTAAAAGAGAAGCTTAATACAAAATTTGGTAATGCTGGACCCTATGAGAGAAAAGATACGTTACATGGCCACCAATGATACGAATGAATTGCAACAGTCATTTTTGATTCCTTGTTTTCTGTTTTTCAGGCTTTTCTGATTTCGTTCACGTCTGACTTCTTGAACAAGCTGTTCTACAAGCACATCCAGGACGAACCGGAACTTGAGGGATATATTGACTTCAATTATCCCTTCGCTCCAGTGCAGTATTATGAGCAGACAAACAGCACAGCCAAGTGCAGGTTAGAAGTTAATAAACTTTTTAAGCGTAAAAGAACAAATGATTGTCCCCTATATAGGTCGTGATGATTATGTTTTTTTTTTTCATTTTTTGTGTTTCTTTTATTTTTTTTTGCGATTCGATTTTCGATTTTTTATAAAAATCAGTTCATGTCCTTTGATAATAGGAAAGCAAATTCCACGTTCCAGCCGAAAAAGTTAGAGGTCACAAAAAACGTGAATGAGTTCTTGCTTCAAAAAGAACTTCAGTCACAAAAAACGTGAATGAGTTCTTGCTTCATAACTGAGTTCTTGCTTCTAATCTCGGGTATCCGAAAACTACGCCACCTAAGGAGTTGCCTTCGTATATGAACCTTGTACTCCATATAAAAGTTTAAAAGCTCCTGCTGTACCTCGAAAAATTTCAGCAAAACAGTGTCTATTGAAAAAAAATCAAAGGATTTAGGGGAGGGTATTGAACGCCTTATTTTTCAAGAATTCGACCCCCTACCGACCCAAAGGGACCCTCCTTTGTTTTATTTTGAGATATTCATTTTTGGTGAAGGACCCTAAAGTTTTTCTAAAGGAGCCTTCGGGACCAATAAATACTAATTTTGACGGGAAAGCGCGCGCCGAAAAAGCGCAATTTATTGGTAAAAGTTTTCCAAAATCTGCCAAAAAACGTCTTTTTTGGCCGGTTTTTCAAAAAAAGTTTGGTTTTGCCTGCTTGGGTCTCAATAGTGATTTAGGAAAGCTCAGAAATTTAATTCGGTCGACCTAAAAATAAAAAAGGCCGACAAAATTTTTTCGAAACTTTTTGAAAGTCCGCCCCCCCCCCCCTCGAGAAAATCCTAGGTCCGCCCCTGAAAAAATTAAAAAATCCTTAAACGTTTTAAACAACTCTTATTTTTATGTGGAGTAAGTTTCAGAAAACGAATTTTACTCCAATCTTTTTTTTTGTTTTTGTTCCGACTTTCGATACGAAAGTAACGGAATATTTGTGCACGGGTGGGTTTTTTTTCTTCAGACAAATTTCGACTTTTTAACTAGCCGTTTTTGACGTTTTTATATCATTTGAAATCTATTGTTTTCCTGAGCTTGAATTTGAAAAGATATTTTACCTGTGATCAATTTTAGTTAAGTTATGGGGGTTTAAAGATTGCCATTTTGGCCAATTCGGGACAATTAACGCGCGATAAATTTCGCGCTATTAACGCGTAAGCGATATTTAATCCGTCTTAGAAATCGTTCCAAATTGGTTCAAGGAAGCCTATATACCATATTTGATTTGTTAATAGGCGCAAAAACTATCATTCTGTACTTAATATGACGTGTGGGGTGATGTTTTTACATAAAATCTCAAATTTTTCCAAAAAAAAATACTTTTTTTTTATTACTTTGAAATTTTTCATCTTATTAATGCTCCATAGACCTTAAAAGGTAGTCGGAACTTTCAGGGCTTCGCCCTGATACGAGCAGTCTTGTTTTGTCTTGCAAATGGAACAAGACTGCTCGTATCAGGGCGAAGCCCTTAATGTTCCGACTGCCTTTAATGTTTATAGAGCATTAATAAGATTTAAAAATTAAATGAAAAAAAAACTAAATGAAAATAATCCCCCCACACGCCATATAAACTACAAAAGAATAGATTTCGCTCCTTGTAACAAACAAATTATGGCAAATAAGCTTCTTTCAACCAATTTGGAACGATTTCGAAGACGGTTTAACTCTCCGCTTACGCGTTAATAGCGCGAAATATATCGCGCGTTAATTGTCCCAAATTGACCAAAATGGCAATCTTTAAACCCCTGTAACTTTACGAAAAATAATCACTGGTAAAATATATTTTCAAATTTGAGCTCAGGACAACAATACCTTTCGAATGATGTATAAAATTTCCGTCAAAATTGGCTAGTTAAAAAGTCGAAAATTGTCTGAAGAAAAAAAAACCCACCCCGAGCACAAATATTCCGTCATTTTCGTATCGAAAGTCGGAACAACAACAAACTCAAGCGATAACCAATAACCAAAATTATTTGTCACTAATCTATGTCGAACTTTGCAAAAGAGGCTTATTTCCAGGACTAATTTTGTTCCGACCAAGAAGTGGAAAGGAACCTAATATTCGGATGTAGTTTTTGTTTCAATACAAATGCAAGTAACACCCAAAAATGTCTCAGCCAGAGCCTTGTAGTATATCAAAAGGATTACTTTTAATTCGCGATTACATCTATTTAAAAAGTCTAAAGCTTTTACAATTGTGAGGAAAATCTGTTGTGAATTTTCGCTTTTCAGACTTCAATAGAACTGAGATTCCATGTTTCAAGTCTAAGCTCAATGTCACCAAGAGTGATACAGAATCTTTTTTATAAAACAGTTTCACTAATCTCTGTTTGGCTAATCTTTTCCTCTTCAACTAACCGGACAAAAAAACACATTTGAACAAAAAAAAGTTTTGCTCAATTAAATAATGGCGAAGATTGTGGTTTTTGGACATCTACTTGGTGGGTTCAATTTTCATTGCAAATATTTCCGAAAAGTTGAAACTTTAAAAGCAAATTCCTTCAAAGCAATAGCTAAATGCTCTATGAAATATTAGTTTGAATTTTAGTTGGTGATTAGTTTTTTTTAAACTTTTTTGAAGATTGTTGTACTGCTAGTGTATGAACCTATAATTGGAACTCTTCAATGGTTAAACTTTGTTGCCTTTTTTGGCACTTACAAACTTATTTTACCAAAGAAAGTTAAAAACACACAAAGGAAAGTTTATGGTTTTCTTGTCTTCTGTTCACAGTGGTTGTGGCAGGGCTATTTTCAGAAAAAAAGGGAGTCCTCCTTTATGCGCAAAAGACTAAACACCCCGAAAGCTGTGTCTGCCAATCAGAAGTCATTTTTCATAAGCAAATAAGTTAAAAAAATCGGTCCGATAATGGACAAAATGATAGAGTTGATGATGATGTGGTTGATTGGTTGGGATTTTTTGCGCGTTTGGTCTTTCCGCGTATGAGCATAACCCCCGTAAGCAATTTACATTTAGCAAGTGTTTTTTTTCTGCAAAATTTGCTTTAGCATAGATGTGAATTGCCTCTAAAAATACAATTTTTTCTCAATTTCGGAGTTTCAATTTTGGAGTTCTTGTATCATTTTTATAAAATAGAAATTGTATCACAAGTTTCTTAACAAGTTTCAAATCTTCCTTAAGTTGCATTAGCTCAGACAATTTGATTTTGCAATTTATAAATACATGATAATGCGGTGTACAGTTTCATAGAGCAAATTTTAATACACAAAAAAATGTTAGGAATCCAATTTTTATAAATGGAAATGGTAAGCTTTTGAGTGCAGTCTAGGTGTTCTAAAGCAGTACTGATTTACTTTGCAACGTGAAACCGGGGAACTTCAGTTTCAGCAATATCTTTGAAGGCGTCATTTTTTTACTTTTTTCTTTTTGTGTTTGTTGCTAGATACAAGGGACTGAGAGACGAGGAGGGGAGTCTGCTCGACTATTACTGGAAGACGTTCGGCTTCAAACTACTCTTTCTTCTTCTTTTTGAGGTGAAGCTCGATAGAAAACAACTTTTAAAACATTTTTCACCACAGAGTTTTTAGTAATGCACTTTTTACTTCCTACTCATTGCTTCATAATGAAAAACCAATTTCCCGAAAACTTTGCTTTGTGTTTTGCGACGTCCTGCTTTGCAGAGTTTTAAAATTTAAAAAAGAACGGAAAAGTTGAATATTGCATAAGGAGAAGCAGAGTATCGACAAACTTCGGCATTAAAAACTTCGGCAAGTTTCGGCATTAAAAACAACGAAATGATGTGTTTAAGCACCTGGTGATAGTAATTGGGATCCTGATCGATCTTTTTGTTCCCGACATCCCAGAGGACTTGGATCTGAAGATTAAACGAGAACAGTTCATAGCCAGGCAGACACTGGCCGACGGATCAGACAACCAAGACAAAACAACTGAAGCAGAAGAGAATGAGAGGCATAATTTATAGACGCAGCAAACTTCTAGAATCAGAAAGATTTTAAAAGCGTTACATTTCTCAGAAGAGATTTTGATTCTACAAATCTCAAAAAGTTTCGGCATTAAATTAATTTTTCATGCCAATCAATTGAGCTTGACCAAACTCAATTGATTGGCATAAAAATCTAATTTGATACCGGAACTTTTTAAGAGTTATAATTAAATTCAATGAACTTCTAAATGCTGAGGCACGCAAAAATTTTGTCAGCGCTCAGCAGTTTATTTACAGCTCCATTCTAAAGAGACCACTATGTTTTAATTAAACGCATCAGTTTCTAAGTGCATGCAACGTTTTCCCTGATACGCCCAATCTTGTTATGTTTAAGAACAAATTGTTAAGAATTTGAAGGGTAAAATGGTACAAATTAAACCATCACGATGAAGGTTGCTTAGTAATTTGACCTCAAATTGTTTGCTTGAATTTTTTTTAGAAAATTTAATTTATGTATAAACTAACTCTCACATTTCAGACGGTACGTCGACAATTCGTAACAGGCGACAATTACTAACCAGCAACAATCCTTGCTAATTCATTATATCGTGAGATGTCGCTAGAAACGCTACAAATAACTATTTAAAATACAATAATTAATTGTGAGTAGATCGACATCAAATTGTTCGTAACTGGAATGAATTATGTAGGCTGTAATCTTAAAACAGCGATGACAGAACATGAATAATTAAAAAATCAACACCCTCAACTTGAAGTATGAAACTTCACTCTGAAAAATTCAGCCGTTCTGAAAGAAACGTAACGATAAACAAAAAAGTTTCGTTCCAGAGTTCAGTTTCTATCTCTTTTTCACTTTTTTCGGTTTAAGATCTCTGGGCAGTCTTACCACTGATTTTTGGTGATATTAGAAAGGATGATATACCTCTGGTCACACTGGTGGAACTCTAATTTTTGACGATTGTCCTGCTGAATTTAACTGTGGTTGAGCCAGATCTCCCAGGCGTCACTGAAACAGTTTTCATGTCGATCAAACAATTTGACTGCATGGCGGAGAAGAACAACAAAAAATCGCGTTTGCCTCTTGCTGCGGTTGGAAGCTCTCACCAGTTTGCGAGTCAAATTTGGCCTCATCTGTCACCTCATTTGTCAACGCAGGAAAATCTCTCGTTTTTGGGAGAATTTCCTGCGTTTGATTTTGTGAAGTATTGTATTGCCTTCATGTCGCCTTTTTCAAATACTTTCTTCAAATTGTGTAGCCTCTGTTTCTGATGTGATAAGAGCAATAACTGGGAGGCTTGCATTGATTTGCCATTCTTGTGAAATCGATACCTCGGGCTGTTTTAGATAATGCGAAGTTTAGCCAGCCCTGAAACATGCCTCCTTTAGATTCTGGGTAACTGGCGAACTCTCCATGAATTGTTGAAGTTCGTAATTGTATAATGTCGACAAAAGGTTTGTTTGTTAAGTTTAATTGTAGGCAACTGTTAGGCATCAAATCGAAATCTTACTGCACTGTTCTATTTCAGATCACATCGGACATAGAGATCGCAAGGTCACGACAGCAGGTCCCCAGACAGAAGGAACAAATTGATAGCACTTACATAAACTCAAAACTGGTTCCTATCTCGAACAAATTGATAGCACTTACATAAACTCAAAATTGGTCCCTATCTCATTCGGGCAAACACACATAAATTTTAAAGCGTAGATATAAAATTTATCAAGTCATTGTTTCTTTTGCTATAGGTTCATGTTACTAGTTCAGTTTTAGTTTAAATTGAGTTTTCAGGCACACCTGTCAAACCTCTCTTTAAGGTTTCTTTCTCGTGTTATCATGTTACTTGTGCTCTATTCGATGGATCATAACTCCCCCCATTTTATCAACTCCGCGTCTCTGTCGTGTTGATTTTTTCGTCGCTGCCTCGCCTTTTCTTCGTTTTCCACCGACGGTTCTCGGTGAGATCTCCCTGTCCGTTCCCGACGGTACATTTTCTTGTCCCGCTCGCCGTAATCCTCGCCGGTTCGTTCCTTTCAATTTCCCACTGGCTAACCTCGTCGTCCTCGCTCTCGTCCGCGCTGTATTCTACTATACGGTGTTTCTTTGATTTCCGCGCGTTTTCCATCTCAACTCGATCCTTTTCGGCTTTTCTTTTACACTTTGAGTTTTCACTTGGGCCCGGGGTACTTTTTACGCTTTTACTAGGACCTGGGGTGCACGCATCACTTTTATCCTCAGTTAGGCTTTCTTCAGCCGCCGATCTAAAAGAGACACCACTTCGCCTTAGTAACGACCCTTTTTTTATCTGCACCGTATGCTTAGTTAACTTTTCAATTTGCGATGGTAAACGTTTATACCTTCTTGGGTCCTTCAGGTTCGTTTTCCAGTCCTTTGGTAGACTGTTGTTGAGCTGGTCTTATGCCTTTTGAGCCATGCTGGAGCTTTAGGTACAGGTCCCACTTCCTTGGGATCAGCTACTTCCTGAGCCTTAGGATCCGTTTCGGCTAACTCCTCGTCATCCAAAATGATTGGGGTTTTCCTATTCTCCGGGGTGTATACCAAATCTCTCCTCTTCTCTCAATCTAGGGTTAGCTCTACATCCGGGAGATTGCCCGCCTTGTCTAAATAAGATAACTTCTGGTTAACAACATTGTTCCAATTTAGATTTTTCAATGATGGTTCTTTCGTTACGTTTCGCAGAGCCGTATTCGCTTCTCTTCCATGATAGGCTTCAAAAGGCGTTATCTTAGTCTTAGAATGTGGCACAAAACGTAACGCGCTGAGCGCAGGGGATATCATTACTCCAAACTTATAGTTTTTATTTTCCTGAAAATAAATTAGCACGTAATTTTTATCGACCCAATTGTTCGTTCGACCATTCCCGTCGCGCGATGGTCCTTAACCGGAGATTTAATGAGTTCAATACCTTCGTAGTTACAGAAATTTTGAATTTCATTCGAGAAAAACCCAGTGGCAATATGCAATTTCCTTGGGTGTCCATTAGTATTTATGTACTTCCTTAGGAACTTCAATACATTCTTAGACTTGTTACTTGAACAGACATACGCCGACGGCCAATTCGAAAAAGTGTCTACTGCCACAAGTACATACTTTTTCCGACCGCTTACGTAATTGACCGGGCCCCAGAAATCTAATTGGACCAAATCATTCGGTTCCTTAGGCACATAAGTTTCCCCCATGTCACTTTTTGGTACATCTGGTTTAAGATTTTTACCTGCTTCTAAGCAGCTTTTGCAGTGTTTTGCTGTAGCGGCGATGCTCCTGTGCATAAATGGCATCCACACATCTTTTGCGGCTGCAAACATTTTGTCAGGTCCATGAAGGTTAAAGTGTAAGCGATTGAGTACTGCTGATGACATATCCTTCGGTATGGCCAACCGGCCGTCCATCAACTGGCAACTTTCACGTACGGCAAAGTCATTGTAGTGTTGAGCGTAGTATTGTCCCAGTCTTGCTATGATCTCCTTGGCTCGTTGGGTTTTTGTCTCTGATTGTATCCCTGATGGTTTTCCATAATTGGATCTTTTTCTATATTTGCTTCTATCAATTTCAAACTCAGGACCTCCGGGTGATCAATCTTTTTAACGATTTTACTGTCTGGTGGTACTATAGAGTAAATCCATTTGTCATTCTGTACAAGTGGGTAGGATAACCCGGGGAACTGGTGGGGAAACGAGATAATCGTGTTTAACTTCTTAGAAATTGTCTGCTTCTGAGCAACTTTTTCAGGTGGTATTAATTCAATATCTGAATCTCAACTGACACTGGGCGTTTGATTTAACCGATTAAGAACAACATTGAGGTTGACATCTCCAGAGTTGGTCGATGTGTTAACAATGGCGGAAGTTAGTGGGTCATTTTTTTCGGGTGAATTTATCATGTTTTTATTACTCATTTTACTCATTTTACTCATAATTTAGGGCTTGCAACTGGAATTTACGTATTGAGAACAACGTTTGATTTTCTTTTTTCGGCATTTGCATATTTCCACCGGTATGCAAATATCTCGATGCTGATTGTTTAACCGCCGGTTGCATGTAAACACGCCCTCTAGTGAGCGTTTGTGCTCACGGTGAATATTCGCATATTCAGCTTTTCTTTCATTCCCATTGGCTGAAACTGTTTTAGTTGTGTCGAAACATGACTGATCGCTCTCCGCTGTCGGTTTTGGCCTAATTTCATTCACTTTCTGACCCCTAGGCTTCTTTTGATCCTTAGGCTTCAATGCTGCGTTTATCAATTTTATTTTCGCTTCTGTAAAACTTTCATCATAGTGACTTGTCTCGGGTGCCTCTGCGGACGGAAACCGAACAAATAGTCTGCCATTCTCATTTTTGAACCCTGTCTTTGCTCAACTTTAAAATCATATGGCACTAATCGATCGTACCATCGAGTTAATAGGCTGAAAAACGTTTTATTTCCCTTCGGTGAAGAATTTAACAATGTAAGTAGTGCCTTGTGATCCAATATAACCGTAAAATACCGGCCATATATATAATTTCGAAAACGTTCCGTGGCCCACACTACTGCGAGTAATTCTAATTCATTGGTAGAGTACTTTTTCTCAGCCAGATTAAGATATCTGGACGCAAACGAAATCGGGTGCCAACCGGAGGCAAAATACTGTTCTAATATGGCCCCTAGGCCATCGTGGCTAGCATCACAAATAATTCTAGTTTCACGGTGAATGTCAAAATGTCGTAATTTGACAATATTTTCCACGAGCGATTTTAATTGTTGAAACGCATTTTCGCAAACGGGCCTCCAGACAAAACCGTTATTCTGACTTAGTAATGGTCTTAATGGTGCGCTTACTTCCGCGAGTTTAGGAAAAAAATTGTGTAAACTGTGCATTGAACCCATTAAAGACTTCAATTGCTTTCGAAGTTTTGGGGTTTTCAGATCCTCTATCGCTTGTGTTTTTCTTACTAGAGGCGCGATGCCATTTTCCCCAATCTGATATCCGAGCCACTCGCACTCGGTTTTCGCAAATTCACATTTTCGTAGTTTTAACGCGACATTAGAAACGTCCAGCTTTTTCAATATATTTTCCACTAACGCAATGTGCTCGATCTTAGTTCCTTTAGAAGCAATTAAAATATCGTCGATGATCGCGTTAGCCTGAGGGAATTCCTTAAGTAAATTATCAATGACTTTTTGGAATTCCGCCGGCGTTGACGTAAGCCCGTAAAATCCGTTTTTAAAACGATAAGTTCCCGTGGACTTTCCGCCGACTAGTGAAAAATTGCATTGCTTGCTTGTTTTTTGTTCTAATGAAACTTGTCCGTACGCATACGTGAAATCCAACGTTGTAAAATTTACATTCCCCGCTTTTCTTTCAGCAATAATCTGACTTATTCCGTCTACTAGTTCGTCAACATTCGGCATTTGTTACTTATTCTTGTGGACCTGCTTGTTCAGTTCTCTTGATTCCAGTGCTAATTTGATACTTCCGTCTTTTTTTTACTGTAATCAATATAGGAGAGACGAAATACTTATCCGAGCACTCTTGTAATTTTACGATATGACCTTCGTTTATCAGCCGATGAATTTCTTTATCTACCTTGTCTTGTAGACTGTTAGGCACCCTGCGCCCCTTTTGTTGTATGGGCTTCAAGTTTTCGAAAAATTCAGCGCTTATTTTCGCGTTCCGGATCTTGCCTATTCTAGTAAATAAATTTGGGTACAACTTACAGAAATATGTTTGTAATTCATCATATTCCTCCTCTTCTTGGCTGCTCCCTTCCCCTGTGATTCCCATCACTTTCTTCCTTTGCACTAACTCGAGGCCTAGGGTGCCCATCAGATCACGCCCCAGGATTGACTGATGATTTCCGGATATTACTGACACTTGTGCTGGTGATGCCCAACCGTTCAACGACATCATCACTGCTACCTTTCCCAGTATGTTTATTCGGTTGTTATTGTAATCCAAAAACTCATCTTTTGAAGGTTTTAGCTGAATGTTCGGTTTACTTAATGTTGTTTTTAGGTCCGTTATGTTGAAAATCGTCACTGGGGATCCGCTATCTATCCACAACCACATTTTTTTTCCTCACACCTCAACCTGGACTCGGGCCCCAGGGATCTTCAGTTCAGTTTCGTTTTTTAACTTTTTATTGACATTACCATGTAATCGTCCAATCCTGACGTCATGGATTTATTTTCCCCGCTTCCCTGCTGATTCACCCACGACACTGGACCTTTTCTGCCAAATCATTAACATTCTGCGTGCTCTGATGGTGCTCATTTTCATCTCTGACTAAGCCGACTCGTCCTCGTCCTCTCCATTGGTTAGTACCCCTCCCAATTCCTCTGCATGTTCGTTCAATGTGTCCCAGTTTTCGGCACGAGTTGCATGTTGCTCCCTTTGCAGGACAATTTGCTATGTGATCAAGGGTAAAATTTGGTGCGTCGCAATTATAACACCGACAGTTATTGCTGCTTCCCCCACTATTTGATCCTTGGGTGTATCCTCCACGACCCCCGTATCCTCGACCTCGGAAAAATCCGTGTCTCCTTCTTATATTATTGACCGGCTCCTGTTTTTATAGAAATCGCCGGCGCTGTTGAAGCCGGTTTTCCAGTATATGATTTGTATGCGCGCTCACCACGTTCATACGATAATGCGATCCTGTAAAATTCCTCTGGTTACTTTGTTGATCGAGATGATTCTCGTTGGCAATCCGATTCCCGCATATTCATAATGAAAATATCACAAACATTTTCGGCCGCAATCGCAAAATCACATCTGCCTACTAGGGCGCTTAATTCCGCGTGGAGTTTGTCGAACGTTTCATTCTCACGTTGTTTTCGTCCGTAGAAAAGTCCCTTTTCATGAGTTACATCCCGCTCACGTTGAAAAACATTTTGCATCTCGTCAAGGACCCGTGGGTAACGTTCCGTTTTAACATTAACCGCCGGTTTTTGTGCTTTGAATATCCTTTGCGCCTCGTCTCCAATACAAAGGTATAGATTAGACTTCAACTTCTTTTCCGAATCGATACGGTTTTTTCCATTGACCTCCTCAGGCAACGCTGTGATAGCCGCCGCATTTAAAGTACTCGCAAAGTAGAAGTCATCGGTTTCAATGTCGTATTTTGCTATCATCCCCCAGTGAAATTTAACTAGCCACTCCTCCCAGTAAACTGGAGGTTCCGGTGTTCGTGCATCCCAAAATACTATTATATTAAGTGGATTTTTTCCCCCGCTTTTTTTCTCTGCTGGCTGCGCCATGTTGAAGTTCGTAGACGTATAATGTCGAAAAAGGTTTGTTTGTTAAGTTTAATTTTAGGCAACTGTTAGTCATCAAATCGAAGTCTTACTGCACTGTTCTATTTCAGATTACATCGGACATTAGAGATCGCAAGGTCACGACAGCAGGTCCCCAGACAGAAGGAACAAATTGATAGCACTTACATAAACTCAAAACTGGTTCCTATCTCGAACAAATTGATAGCACTTACATAAACTCAAAACTGGTCCCTATCTCAGAATTGCACCGCTTTTGGTAATGTTAACGCCCCTTTTCTGAAGATCTGAAAGGATAAGGTAAGATCAAAGATCGGATTTTTCGCTGGGCTGGCAGTTCATATGTCTCCTAATCGGCTCCTGACCAATACGGTTTGGACTGTTTTATAGTTGCTTCAGCTGGGTTTCCTTCCTCCACTTCTTTCAAAGATTCGGAAACTGATCACAAATCATCCGTGGGCAATATGAAGACTGGATTGTTTTTCGTCTTTGATTGACTCTGCGCTCATCTTGCGGAAGCTACATTCGGGTGATTTGCGGCTATTTTTAGTAGACTCCTAAATCTTTAGTTTTACTAAATTCTAGATAAAATAGTGTTCTAACACTGTTCAGTTTTGAAAAAAAAACCACAATATTTTTTATCACGCTTTTATCAGTAACGAATCTGTCATTTTGACTTCTTCCCCTGAATGTATTGATTGAGAGTTCTGTAAGTTCTGAATTATGAAAAAATCTGATCGGATAATAATATTCTTTTTAACTTTGAAGCCCTCTAGCGACACTTTTTTTGAAAGTATTCTACTGAGTTTTTTGGCACGCTATGTCAAATTTGTTGAATAAAACAATACAAAATGCTCGTTATATGTCAACGTTGAGAAATAAATGAGAAGTGATAACTTCAACTGCGGAATATTGAAATTCTAGCTCATTGAGCGATTAATATTTATTCCGAAAAAATATGTCGATCAATGGCTTGGCGTTTTTCCTTTATTTGAAGGATCCGTCCTTTCTTACTGTTATAATTACTGGAGCTATGAAATGGTCGCTGAAATGTTTATTTACCTGCTTCTACGTTCTGTTCAGGGCCCATCAAAATACTATTGCTATTGCAATATATTGCAATATGTATATTGCAATATTCTATTTTGAACAATTATCATAAGCAATATATTGATATTTATACTGCAATATATTGCAATATTTTGCAATACTTAAATTGATTAATAAAGCAGCGTTTAGGTTAAATGCACGTAATTTTCCCGCCATTTATAGCTGGCACGGCATAATTGCGTGGCGACTGCTTGTCTGGTTAGCTGGAATGCAATTGGCTAACGTTGCAAATTGCACATATTACACGTGTCTAAGTACATATTCGAGTACATATTTTATGGTTCACATCAAAATGACAGCTAAAGTTAACTACAGATCAAATAAGGAAATTGCTCTTACATTTTATTCTCTTCTGCCTTGTGAGAACGACAGATATGAATGTAAATGTGGGAATAAAAGAACTCGCAAAGACAAATCTGGGTGGCAAAACTTGATTGATCACATTGAGCATTCTCATCGAGAAGAATACAAACTGCTAAAAGAAACTCCTTTAGATGGAAACCCAAACCAGCAGAATATTACCAATTTCTATCGAACAATATCAGGTCATTCCGAGAAAACCAAGAAGATACATGGATGGGTTGATTGGGTTTCAACACATCTGAAGCCATTCAATTTCGTTGAAGAGGTTTTTACCCGAAAATATTCAAATTTACCGGAAATTTCAGAGAAACTCTCTCAAAAAGTACATGGAATGCATTGCAAAAAGAGTAGAAGAAAAGCACATTACTAGCTTTTTCCCCCTTTATTGATGAATCAAATTTCGGGGCAGATCAAGATGTTAATTTCATTAACTGGGTAGTGACAAAAGTTTACAGAAAAGAGATGGTTTGCATCACTTCCATAATTTCAGACAACTGCTCGACTAACAAAAAGGTTGCAGAGTTACTTGGAGTTCCAATGTTAGGTTGTGCTTCTCACAAACTAAACCTGGCGGTTGGTGAGTTTTGTTCGGAGTTTTTGGACATTATTGATCGAATTCACGCCATGATGGTCAGACTGCGCCAGCTGAAAATGGCGGGAAAATTACGTGCGTTAACGAACCTTTCTCCGGTACTGCGGGCACCTACACGATGGTCCAGTGTATACAGTATGCTTTCTCGTTATGTCGAAATTGAGCATTTTATCAGAACGATATGCTATTGACCCCAATTCAAGAAAAAAATGCAATTTCTCTTCTAACCAAATTGAAGATATTCAACTCAACTTGCATTGAATTACAAGCTAATTCGACTACTATAGCTGATGTTCGCTACTTATTTGATCCTATTCTTGAAAAGTTTCCGGAAACAGTTCGTTATTTGGGTCAAAAAGAAGACAATTTTTTCGAAAACGCCATTATCAAAATTCAGAATGGTAGAGCCGGTGAATTGACGTATAATGAATTGGAGGCCGCAAAACCACTTCAATTATTGGTCGCCCCGTCCGATACTTCCAGTACGGAAGATGATGATTTTGCAAAAAATGCTCTCAAAAAACGAAAATTCCAGTTGTCGACCAGTTGCAGATTCATGAGAACGGAATTTATTACACCGACTTCAAATATTCCCGAAAGATTTTTCAGCAAAGCTGGTTATGCTTATAATGATTATCGGAAAAGTAGGCTGCCTGCTAATCTGGAAATGCAACTTTTTCTTCACTACAATCATAAATTTTGGGACATTAATACCGTGAAAGAATGTGTTGACAAAAATAATTTTTAATAGTTGTTTCCAATTCATTGTTTCTTGCAGTTTTCTTTTCGGAAGTATTGCAATATATTGCAATATTATATTGCAACCGTGAAAAAAAAACAATATTTTATTGCCAAAAAATTCGGAAAGCAATAATATTGCAATAGTATTTTGATATGCCCTGTTCTGTTGGACTTAAAAAAGGTGTAAAATTTATGTATTTTAAACTACTTAACCAAGTGAATACGTCATTATAATTTTGTACGAAAAAATCTCCAACTATCTTGAAGTTTCGTAAAAAACTATTTCGGCTTAGTTGACTGCGGCTACATTCTTAGGTTGTTTCAGTTGTCTCGTTACAATCCCATCCCTAGTTCGGGTTGTTGGTCGAAAACCAAAAAGCATCGTGTTTTATTTTTTGAAACTGAAAAATTTTACATTATGGCATCAGTTTAATTAGTTTGAAAGGGAAAAAATTGTGAAGTACCAAATATTGTTAGTGGTTTGTGAATAACGTTAGGTTTATCTCGAATTGATAGCACTTTGCACTCGGTTCTCTGAGCATCAACATAACCACTGTCTTCCTATTTACAAATGATACTGGCTTTCGGGTATCAATAGTTGCACTGAAAGTAGCATTCTTTGCGCCGACTAATGCTCTGAAAATTTTCGTTTCATCCGTTGCTGCATTAACAACTTCCCGATTTTTAACTGGATGGTTTTCGAGTGGCACCCATTCGGTTCTGAGAACCGAACTTTCCGGGTCGCTGTCAGAGTTGATAAAAAATGTCGTCTCTTCCGTCTAATGTAAAACGCTTCGAGGCCTTTTTTTCATTGTGCTGTGCATTTTATAACTCCTCTTTACAATTTAGTTTTCATCTTTCCAGAAAAAAAAATTGCCCAAAATTTGAAAATATTTGAATTTTACTGAGTTCAGATTTGTGTGGAATTCTGTTGACAATGCTTGTGAATAAGGTTGCATTGCCAGTGTTGCGAAGGTCCGCTTTGGTTCTCTGGTTTAGACTGTCATATTAGTTCAGAATGTTTCCTGATGATGAACAAATTTCAAACTTTTAAAAAAGCTGATTTAAACAGTAAGAATCAGAAAAATTATTGCAATTACTGTAATGGTGATATTATGAATGAACTCGAACTTTATATCAAGTTCCTAATAGCTGACAGAACTACATCAAAAATTGACTTGTTGTTCTCGCACAGGGGAAAAAAAAGATATTTTGCTCGCCTACAGTGGCGCCACAGATTTCAAGGATACTCTTCTGATCATAATCGATTCTCAAAATGGCACTGTCTATTCAAGTAGCATATCAATAGGCTCAGACAGTAGCTTAAGAATTGTTGGACAATTGGATTTCATGTTTTGGCTCTTTGGCCAGATATCTTCAAATGATGATGATGATGGCCTAACAACCCTTGGTTCAACAGCGAGCAAAAAAATCCATTTTAGCTAAGTTTGGGTCATCCTCGTTCTTTAACGCTATTTTGCATCTTTGAGAATACACGAACTAAAAACTTTGCCAACCCAAGCGTTTTCGTTGAAAATCAAAACAAAACTCCGAAAAAACCATGAACTTGTACGTGATACAATGTAATTTGAGCAGGAACTACCGATAACAATACGGACCAAAATACAACATTGGCATCTAGTTTCTTTTCTTACACCAGAAGTTTCCCAAGGGATCTACAAAGACAGCTTCTTTTTAACAGGCACCATATTTTCAACCGAAAAAACAGCAAATTTTAGTATTACAAGTTGAACCGATTCCAGGAATTAAACTAGTTTTTTTGAGAGAAAGTGGTAATTGCGCTGAAAAAAGAAGTATCTGAATTTGTTAAAAGCGGCAAATACTTTTTAAACCAATAGCATTTTGAATAGGACTGAGATACTGCATGTTTTTAATATCAAGCACAGTAACGGCTCTCAGGAAAGATAACTGCAGGGATGATGCAAGCAAACCTACATATGGAAACAAGCCTAAATTATTTTTCTACCTATTTAACGATATACTGTGTACGAAGCTTTAGAAGATTGATATGGTATTTAAAAGCTAGATTCAGTACTTGCTACGGAGACTGCGACTACTTCTACGTTAAAAACTTTTTAAAAAATTTCATGAGAACAGGGAAAAACAGCGGGGCATTAAATATGTATTTCTAAAGAAATATTTTCACTCAGAAAACGTAAGGTTAAGGGATCTGCTCTAATCATTTGCAATTGAATTGCGATTGAAGCTTATAGAGAATAACTGCTATTGCATATATTTGTGGTAAAAAAAGAAACCAACGATCTTTGTATTTACATTAGACAAATTTTTCAATAATAGAACACATTTTACAAAAACAAAAAATTGCAAAGCAAAGATGTGACATTTAAAGAGAAAATTTAAAGTAAACAAGACTGCTCGTATCAGGGTGAAGCCCTGATTGTTCCGACTGCCTTTAAAGGTTTATGAAGCAGTAATAACAATAAAAAATTAAATGTAAGAAAAAATAAAATGAAATTTTTTTTTGTCTAAAATTTGAAATTTTTTAAATGAAAATCATCCCCCAACACGCCATACAAAGTACAAAAGGATAGATTTTGCTCCTTGTAACAAATCAATTACGGCATATAAGCTTCGTTTAACAAATTTGGAACGATTTATAAGACGGATTAAATCTCCGCTTACGCGTTGATAGCGCGAATTATATCGCGCGTTAATTGTCCCAAATTGGTCAAAACGGCAATCTTTAAACCCTCATAATTTTACGAAAAATGATCACAGGTGAAATATCTTTTCAAATTTGAGCTCAGGACAACAATACTTTTCAAATGATATAAAAAAATTCCGTCAAAAATGGCTAGTTAAAAAGTCGAAATTTGTCTGAAGAAAAAAAAACCCACCCCGAGCACAAATATTCCGTTACTTTCGTATCGAAAGTCGGAACAACTAGACATGTTTTGCACTTGTGACTTTCTGACATAAGAAAATGTTTTGAGCATGTCTTTTATTTATAATTTGGCATTTTGCGAAAGGAACTTCTACTGGGATGAATATAATAAAAATGACCAAGATTTTCACAAAAAAGGCGATTTTGTTATGTCATTTCATCAACGATGATATCAAGTTTGATGAAATTTTTTCTTCATAGAAGAAGTACCTGTGGAAGTTTCGAGCAATAATATGGATGCTAAGGTCCGATAAAATGACCCACCATGCAGAATTGTTTACCGCAACTGCTTGAAATATATCCAACGCTTTTGAACTAGGTAATCACTTTTGGGTATCCTATAAAAAAGTTTCAAAGTGTCGTCACATCCTGATAGTGTTCTGGTGTCTGATGGAAAATATCCAAAATTGCTCTCAATGAAAATAGTTTGTAAAAGTTTGTTCACTGGGGTCGAATTCAATGCTAGTCAAGTAGCCCAAATAGTAGAAAAAAAATAACTGGAAAAGAAGCATTGCTGAGACAATATTGGAAAAAATAAAGCCATTATGACTTGGATTGTCTCGAACAATGAATTTAACCATAGATGCGGTAGTATTCATTGTCTTGGTTAGAAAACCTCAAGATATACTGTTTTTGTCAATGGTGGATGGATAGAGAAATTTCTATCAAACTTATCAATATTTCTGTTTTGTAAAATTTTGAGTTGGTTGTAAGTATATTTTTGATGCTCTACAGCTTTGATGACGGACCGAGCGAACTGCCCAATAGTTTTTCAAACATTGAACCCTTTTGGCAAGTATACTTATCATGGAAATCTGAAGAGATTCCATACAGAGTTTGAAAAAATGCAGACGAATGAAAACAAAGGGTGATTAGAGAAACAAACGCACTATGTACAGGAAAAACTGATGAAACTATTGAAAATTAAAGAATAAGTTAAGTCATAAATAGGTTTTAGAGAGCTCAAAAAAACTGAAAAAAATGAGTGCCCTCATCGAAAAAAATCACAGTGTCAACTGGGAATTTAGTTTATCAAAGAAGAACCACAGTTGAAACTGTAGGACAGAAACTCTTGAAGTTTAGGAAATCGAAAAAAGCCTGAAGTCAGGGATACTGTTTTTTTTCTTGTGCGAACTCTTCAAAATTAAGCCTGTGGTTGGACCGAATGTTTACAGGATTGTCGTTGTGAATACGAAAAATCGTTTTTTGATACGACCCTAGCAACTGTAGCCACCAAGTGTGGTAGGCAGACTGCCAGTATCAATCGATAGACGGAATAAATTGAAGAACAAGTACAAGAAGCTGGAGCTTTTATGGGCGAATGCGCAGCGCTGGGGGTTACAAGCGTATAGCTTACGGACTAAGTTAGGAGGATTAAACTTGAAGTAAGAGTTTTGAGGGACCCTATCCTGAAACTGGAGGGTGCCGTGGAAAACAAAAATGAAAGCTCTTGAGATAAAGAGAGACTCGCATGAGAGCGAGTAAAGACAACTAATCTCTGATTGCCAGAAGGAACTGAGAACTGATAAGGATACCTTGAGAGCAGTATCGTTTGCTTAACACTTGGTTTTCGTAAAATATCCAACTCTTCAATGAGCAGGGTCCTTCCTCGGTGCCTCCCAGTCTTTACGACACACTATTGCAGCCGAACTGGCGTAGGAGGAAACTTTGACAAAGCATTTCAGGAGCTAATCCATCCTTTTTCATCCTGACAAAAAAGGCAAGGAGGAAGACTTAAAGATTCAAAAAAGCCAACAAAAATTAGTAAAAAAGGCCTAGCTACTGGAATTAGCAAGATAAATCTCAAACAGTCAATTAGAAGTTTGAAAAATGTGTGTTAAAAAGTAAATTATAACATAAGTTCAATTTAAATACTATTATTCACCAACTGAATCAAGCCACTATAACCAAAATATTTGTTTATCATTACTGAAAGCTATACTAAACGGCTAAGTGGTGAGTGGAACACTCTTTGCTCGGGGCGGGAAGGATTGCAGGGATTTGGAAGTTTCCCACTTTCTGATAAAAGTCAGATAAAACTTCAGCTAGTTTGATCAATTAGAGCGGTGATTTTATGCTGGTTGGTCACTTTAGTTGTTGGTCTTGAAAATCTCATTAGTGATTATACAGTTGTTGGTTTATCCCAGACTAATGAAACCATAAGTGGTCTCCTACAAATTCAAGTGCAATTTTTGTTGCCTTTCGGTTACTGATTCTCAATGTTTTGGAATGCTGTTTATGAAGCTCATTCAAGACAACGGAATTAAAAATGTGTCGAAAAAATTGTTTTCTTCTTTTTTCTCTCGTTTATTTTCAATGTCCTCTAATGCATTGTTTTAGTTGTATCAGAAATTTTGCGAAGGCCCGCTTCTCTGTAATTTTCGAATACGTTCAAATTGTACATAAACGTTTTTGCACAATTTTAGTGCATCTTTAGGTTTGAGAATTTAACTAATAGATACTTAATAAACGAAACTTAAAATTATCGAATTCAAAAATCAAAAAAATTGTTTGATTGATTTTAATGAACATGTTTTATAAAATCAATTTTGACAATTTCCCGCAGTAATTTTTCTGGGTGTTTTGTTCTTTTGCCCAATTTCCTACATTCAAATTGTTTCTTTGAAAACTTATTTTGCGCTAACTTGTCTGTTTTTGAATAATTTTTGTTACTTTAGACTAAGTTTTTGGTTTTGGAATTAATTAAGTTTTCAGTGTCAGCTCACTGCTTCCAAATTCGTCGCGTGTGTAGAGTCCTGGCTTGTCTTTCGTTCTAACGTTAGTACTTCAATATTGCTAGTGGCCTGGTCATTGATCTTCTAACTTAGCTCTGAGCTCAAACCATCGGCTTCACGCAGTTTTAGATATTGCCCGTCAACAGTTTCCTTTTTCCCACGCTCTTCAACCCTTATGGTAAGCTACCTGACCTTTTGATCTACATTGATAGGTTTATATCCACTTCAACTTGATTCGTATACAACTTTGAGTTTAGGTTCACTCAAAAAAGCTACTATTAACGATGGCAGACCAATTTTCAATTTTTGCGTCGTGAAAACTATTTGCGCGGTGTCAATACCCCGCACTTTCCTAGCACATTCTGAGTGTGGTTACTTCGACATTGGATGATCAGCATGGGTGGTACGTCCTTACTGCTAGCGTTAGATCTCAGATTGTCACCCTTGCCCCTGATGTTATTTTCTCAAACTATTATCTTTTACGAGGGCACAAGATGCAACTCGAGACCATCAGTAATCTGGGTAGTGTTTGCCCGACCACTGTTCGCAATATAATTTCATCGCGTAACCCAAACCTTCCGATGTAGACGCACTCCGGACGAAACGGTCAACAGTTCCTTCAATTACACTCTTTATACTGAAGAAGTGCGCAATCCTAAAA
>NC_087063.1:48873623-48949017 GCF_963678635.1 Symsagittifera roscoffensis | reverse complement strand
CATTTGTAAATTGATGTATTATCGTCATTTAGATTAGTTTATTGTGAAAATCTTGACGATGCACATAGTTGCGAAAGCGTTTGAAATTTAGTTTTTAGAAAAAAAGTAGACATATATAAAAAGCAATATATTTATGCATTTTTTTTTACTCTGATATAATGAATATAATAATAAACAAGAATTTAGGAAAAATAAATCCAAGGAAGGTAGCTCCCTTTGAGTTTTAGTCAAATCGAAAGTTTTACAGTTTACAGTTCATGCATCGGCAGTCAATTCTCCACAAGCGCGGATCGTTTTTGTTGAATTTCTCTTTAAAATATCTGCAAAAAACATTCGTTATTAGTTCTTTGATGTTTTCGTGCTCCATTATATCGAAGTTGAGGTGTTCATTCGAGGCGTTCTTAATATTGCAGGCTCTCAGGAAAAAGTCAGATTCTGGTTTTTGCTATCGAAATTGTTTGTTTTTGAATTTTTTCATACTCGCATAAGTTGTTTGTCCTTGTTTCGTAACTTATGAATTTTCTCCATTGTAGGTCAGTTTTTCCAGTTAGGATTTTGTGCAGTAGCAGTGGATTGTGTAGCGAAATCGATCGATCTTTGTATTCTTGAGTTGGACTCAATATCCATGCTGTTTCTTTCTTTTGTACACTTTCAATTATTTTGAGATCTTTTTTTGAGGGTTTCCATAATGATGAGCCATAACTTACAATATTTGAAACATATGATTTGTGTGATTTCAATTTCATGGCCTTTGATGTTATTTTGGAGATGTTTCTTTTCACAGAGCATAATGCTTTCAGAGCTTTGGTAGATCTATTTGCAGCGTTTTCAGTCCAACTTAATGTGCTAGTGATTATAAGACCTAAATCTTTCATTTCTGCTGTTTCTTCATTTCCTTTCACACTGAGAATTTTAGTTTTTGACACCTTTACTGCCATAGATTTCTTTACACACCAATTCCAAATTCTCTTCGTATCGATATTTAAAATAAATGGGTGATCGATATTTAAAATTTTGTAATCGTCTGCGTAGCCAAAAGTTGCTGACATTGCACATATTGATGGGCCATTTAAATAGAGAATAAACATCAAAGGTCCGAGAATTGACCCCTGAGGCACACAACTGTGTACTGGTAATGGCTCGGATACTGCTTGTCCAATGCGAATGGTTTGTTTTCTATCTGTTAGATAATTTTTTATTAGCTTTAAACATTGTCCTGTGAAACCAAAGCTCCTAGTTTTTTCATTCATCATTGCGTGGTTCACCTTGTCGAATGCCTTTTGGAAATCTAGGTAGAGGCAAGCCAGGTAATTTGTTTCGATATTATCATTGTGAGTATATACCTCATGGAGATACTCAATGAGGTTTGTAACAGTAGATCGTTTTTTTCGGACGCCGTGTTGTGAGTTTAGGATGCTAAATTTTACTGATGAAATCTTTTTATCAAAAATTGTTTTTTTCTAACACCTTTAAGAAAACCGTTAGCAGACTTATTGGTCGGTAGTTTGAGACAAATAGTTTGTCTTCCTCTTTGAAGATAGGAACAATTTCCCTTATTTTCCATGTTGACGGAATAACAAATTTATTAGCAATTGTGTTAAAACGTAGATACAGAGATTTAGAGATAGAACAGCTTAGTTTTTTCAAAAAAATGTTTCCTAGGTTATCAGGTCTTTTGGCTTTGATGATGTCCACATTTTCACGGATTTTTTCGATTACCGTTGTGGTAAAAGAGAGATTCACTACTTTACATTCATGAGATGGGTTATTCTCACCTACATGGAGGGAGTGGTTAAAAACTGACTGAAAGTGTTTTTTAAGCAAATTGGCTTTATCTCTATTTGATGTAGCTTTTTGATCATCCAGGTAGATTTCACCTGTGATTGTATCTGTTTTTCGAATACTTTCAAAGTATTTTCGCAATTTTGAGAAGTTACCATCAACAAATAATTTTTCTTTGTATGCTCTTTGGTCTTCGCTTAATTGTAACTCGATGTGTTGTTCAAATGTTATCAGTTTATATAAATAACATTCGGTAACCTTTTTTTTTCACATTTTCTGCGCAATGTATCCATAATTTTGATGAGTTTTGATGTTTCAGATGTTAACCAAGGTGCCAGAGAACTTCAATGTCATATATTCCGGGGAATGTGCTTTTCGATTATGTTAAGTAGCCAAGAGTACCACAGTTCAGTCATTAGATCAACATTGCGGTAGCAGTATGGGTTAAATGGGTTTTCATTGATGTTTTGATTTATTTCTTCCCAGTTTGCTTTCGAGAATGAGAATCCCTGGAAGCCATTGCGGTCATTTACTCCTTTTTCTCTGATGTAGTCATTTTTTAAAAATAGGTTGAGTTTTGCGTGATAAGGGATGATCCGTTTTATACATGAATGTGAGTCTTTTGTCTTTTTTTCACGAGAGTTAACAAATCTGGGTGGTTGCAGAGTATTACGTCTAGTTGTGTTTTTTCTTTTCCCGTAATCGTTTGTTCGTAGTTAAAGTCTGCAAGAGCGTCCAGGAAGCCTTTTTGTCTTCATCAGAGGAGATTAGGGTCGACCAGTCCGTTTAGCAAAGTTGATGTCTCCAGTAATCATCACGTTTCTTACATTTAATTCTAATTCTTTTTGTCTAATAAAATACACAAAATTCAGTAGGGGTTTTGACGACCAGCGTTATTTGCTTCCTTTGGGGTCACAGTATATGCAAGCTATAATGACGGGGTTTTTGCTCAAGAGCTTGACTTTTCGGCAGTCATTGAAAGCTGAGGGTATGGAGTAGTGAGGTATTTCGTGGTTTATCCCAATTATAACACCTCCGTCTTTTGATTTGTCGTTAACGATTTGCCTGTCATTTCTACGGATGTTAAATTTGTCAAGAAACATTGCTCCTGCGTCACGTTTTCAGTTAACCACGTCTCTATTAGCAAATGATATCGTAGATGTTTTTGGATTGGATGGCCTTCGAGAAAAGAATTGTTCTAGAATACTCAAAGATGCTTCTGACATTATAGAGTAGTAGACTAGCTGTTTGTCTTAGTCAATTGCGGTCTGTTGTTTCAGAAATAGGCGATATCACTATCCATTGGTTTCCATCTCTTTTGTATAGCTTGCCATCCCTTACACTAAAGTCTTTCTTATTTTGACACTGATCTATAAGTTCTCTTCTTTTCTTTAAAGATTCGTTTTCTATTGCGACTTCATTACTTCTTTGGCCTAGTCTAATCAAGTCGTTGGGTTTACATTCAAAAAGGCACAGCGCAACCTTCCGGCGACACGAAAAAAATGAATAAAGGCCTTTTTAAAGAAAAAGTATTGCGAAGGAGGGTAGGAATGTTCTAGAATTTTTATTTTCAAAATTTCGATTGAAGAGTGGATATTTCTCAGAAATACAAAAAAGACGGCCATTTTGACGAAAAACGACGAAAAAAGAGAACAACGACAAATATTGTGGAAAACGGTCGCACAAGAGACAAAAAATACGAAGCCTCTAATCGTGGCAACAACACACGATAAGACTTTTAGCAGAGGATATTAGTGGAGAAGGAAGCTTCAGTGGGGAAGAAATATTCCACGGAACCCTCCCGTGACACAAATTGGAAGAGATAAGGGCGTTATCTCGGGAAGATTACGGGAGCGGAGGCTTGGTCCCCCAGAGACTGTTTTATGTGAAGGTACAATATAAAACTAATTTTGCAGCTACTTGGATGTCGTAGAAGTCTGAATTAACACCGGTATTATTTGATATTTTAGAATATGAGTAGCTAGAAAGAGGAAAGGGTCAATCCATCTCCAATGGATTTAATATAGAACTGTCACACAAAAACATATTAAAATAGGTTGTTCGAGCCGTGTTTTTAATGGCAATCACGTAGTCTGAGGATCCGAGACTCAGCTATATGGCTGTGTTCGCATGTAAACGAAAGCTGATCAAAAGTCGTTTGACTGATGGCCTAAAAATGGTAACTTTTTACTTAGCCCTAAACAGACCAGAAAATCAACTGGCAAGGTCGAGACGGTGAAAAACGAGTAGGATTAAGGTAACTGACGCCTGCCAGTCGTTAATAGGTACTTTTTCTACGCTCCGTCGCTGTGTAGTATTTGGGAGAATGTTACATAGACGTTTTTATGGCGCTCCTGGGTGGGCCTGTCAAAGGCATAAGACCATCATGATCAGCAAGCGTTTCAGCGACGAACCCTCCGCTCCGGGCGCATGCCCGAGTTAGAGGCCTTAATGACCGTTAGTGTACTAGGGGGAAGGTGCGTACCCTCCGTCTAGTACTATTTAGCTTTTTAACTTAGTTAACACCGAAAATTCCGGGGGTCGGAGGGTTAGGTGGGAAATCTAGAGCCCGCTTGTCCCGAGGTCCCAGGACCAAAAACAATTAAAGAGAAAGCGTAAAACCAAACAAAAATAGTGTATAACCAAGAAAAAGCCAAAAACAAATTTATTTGAAAACAAAAAAGTACAAAAAACAGTAAAAAATCCAAAAAAGAACAAAAACAATAAAAAACATGAAGTGACAGTTTATATGTTATTTCCGGACGAGATGTGATCTGACTTTCCTATTTGTTGTTGTTTCAGATTGATTTATATCTTTTCTGATAGAAAGATTGTGTGTTTTGGTGAAGGGTTGGATACCCTCCCTTGAGTGTAATTTGAGTGTTTAAGCACGTTAATGGTGATTTTGCCGGTGACCGGAGGGTAGAGTGGCAAGCTGACCGACGTGTTCCACACTCAACAGGGACACAGGGACAACATCTCGACTGTTGGGTATCGTTGAGACAATTTTAGTATCGTTCGGGTACTATTTCATTAAAACTTAAGTGGTGGGGGCACGATTGGCACGGTCCGATTGTACCCTCCGTCGATCACAAATTTCCGAGTTAAGGGTCTTAATTCGGGTATTTTGGTGCAAAGGAGGGTATAGTAATATTCATTAACGACTTTTAATAGGTTATTATTCTTATTACATATAACTTATCTCCTAATTAGACCCAAGAAACACCCAAATTTTGTCGAAAATTATCGATTTTCGACCAAACTGTAGACCCCCAAATTTTTGGATATCCGAGCTTTTCCGAACAGCAAAAAGCTTTTATATAGGGAGTAGCTACGTAGTTCGATCCCCCTAACTAGAGAAACCGCGTGAGAAAAAACTCAGTAAAAGTTGGAAAAAACCAAAATTTTTCGATCAAATTTTTGATAATTTTCTGAAATTTGTCAATTTGTTTTGGGGATCGAGTTTTTGAGTTTTTAGAGTTAGAGTATTAAAATTTTTTGTGTTAGGAGCGTGCTAGCATAACGTGCTCGGCTGACAGAAAAATTCTTGAGTAACCCTCCGATTAGCTCCGTAGATAGAGCTAACGACTTAAGGATTGGAAAAGGAAGGAATCGGAGGGTCCAAATTTGATAATTATTGGCCAAATTTTTTGTCTCCAAACCAATTTTGGTCCAGTTTTTTGCATAATTCCAGTGCCGTACAGGGCTACTGCGCTCGTTTCAATTATTTTTAGGCACTTTCAATAGGAATTGCGGAAAAAGTCTAGGTGGTGAAAAAAGGCCATTTGGACAAACACGTTTTTGGCAATTTCTCAAAGACTAGCCAACTAATCGGGATAATTTTGGTACCATAAGTCGAAGTTTTGGACCACTTTTCCGGACCGCAACCGTTTTTGGGTTGATAATATCGGAAAAGAAAATTTTTTCAGAATTTGTTGGTTCGGAGGTTCCAAATCACAGGTAAACCTCCGAGCGGCAGAAAATTTTTATCAAAACACCTTTTTATCCAACTGGGAAGGTTGACAGTGTCAGCCAACCTAGTTTTAAGTCAGGTGGACCGCTTTTGGAGACTTTATCGCGGTAACATAACCTTTTTTCTTGATTTTTGGGGAACCCTCCGAGGTAACCCTCCGGAGTCAGCTAAAGCCCTTAGCAACCCTCCTTAGTGGAAAACACGTTATGTCGCCAGTGGCCCCATAAAATATCCATTTAATAAAGATCATATTAGGACATTAGGCGTGCTTATTAGGATCATAGGAGCCCATTTTGACCCGGAAATTTGTGATCAACTTTGGATTCTAGATCGGGTGTATCAGAAGTACCCGATCCAAAGAAGTTAAAACAGCCCCCCATAGAGAATTTAGCTTGTTTTGACGCTTCGTGAATTTAATTGAAGGCCCTTCTAAGTGAGGTTCAGAAATTTGAAAGTTTTGGAGGTACCCTCCGAAGTAACCCTCCGGAGCATATTAAGCATCTTATTGACCTGCCTTAGTAAATTTAAGGGGACCCTCCGAAGTAACTTGGGAGATTAAGGTACCCTCCAAAGTAACCCTCCGAGGCAGGCTAAGTGTCTTAACAGCCCTCCGAAGTAACCAACCGGAGTGACTTAAACATCTTAGCAACCCTCATTGTTAGAAACTTGAGGAAACCTTCTGTGGCAATTTGGGAGACGGGAAATATCCATTTAATAAAGATCATATTAGGACATTAGGCGTGCTTATTAGGATCATAGGAGCCCATTTTGACCCGGAAATTTGTGATCAACTTTGGATTCTAGATCGGGTGTATCAGAAGTACCCGAACAAATTTTTTTTTTGATTGTGATTTTGGTTGTGTGGTTGCCTTGAGCTACTTAATAGGAAAGTTCGGGCAATCCGGGAACAAATAAAGGAAGACCTCGGTGAGTGTATTAAGCGAGGACCTCGAGCGGGTGGAAGTCGAGAGGACGGAGGAGACCTCGGAGCGTTCCGAGGTCGAGCCGCGAGAGGAAGTGTTATTCAAGGGAATGTCCAAATCGGAGACCAAGAGTCATAGGTGGAGGAGAGAATATTCACATTCGGCTAATACCCACTCATCTCTGGCCAAGCAGAGTAACAACGCGATGATGTCGAGTATAAGCCCGAGTGAAGAACAACCGGGTTCGAAGGCCAAGAAGAGTTGGAAGTCTTTGTACGATGAGCGCATGGCGTCACTACGAACTGAAGGTTTATCTTCCAGTTATGACTACCCGGAGATAAACCATCCGGATTTGAACTTCACACCGTGCCCAAGGAACGACATGAGCAGGATGGCGTCGTCCACCTCGCCGACCAGGCCCATGTCAGATGGGATAACGATGGGAGCGTCATCAACGTTCGACAGATTGATGACGTCGATGAGCAAGCAAAAAGGCGGTGCGTCATCAAGCACCAGGCTGCAGACGCAGTCGACCTCATCTTCTTTGGGACTAACCCCGTCATTTGGGGCCACTGGCGACATAAGTGACATGTTCGCTGGCGTAATGAATGGTCTGGATGAACTGAGACGGGACATGACTAAGAGAATAGATCAGGTTGACGAGAGAGCTCACCAGGGTCGAGAGAATCTGAGAGATGAACTAACGCACGTGAAGTCGCAGGCGAGGGTTGATCAGGCTCAGTTGATTCGCAACACCGATCAATGCCTGGCGGAGAGCCTGGCCCAGACAAACAAGGAGTCGTACGAAAGAGAGGCTAGGATGACGAGGGAGATCGAGCGATTGTTGAACGATCATGATAGTACCTACGCCCACACGATGATTAGCCTGGCGAAAAGGTTAGATGCCAAGTCTGACTTAATGATGCGGAAGCTTGACGCGATCCTAAATGGGAGCAATTGGCAGGAGCGTTCCAACCCAAGGCAGCGCTCACACCATGCGAATGATGGAAATGGTACGGGCAGCAATGCCAGAACCCAGCAAAGCTCGAGAACGAACTACGAACCAAAAACAAGGAGCGGCCAAGGGCAGCCCCGTCGAGGCCTGGCTGGACGAACCCAGTCCCGCCGGAGGCAGATGCTACCCCGGAGACAAGGTTGCCAACTGTGCCAAAAGTCAGTTCAGTACCAGATCTGACTACAGTCTCACAGGACACAACGATGTATGCCTCGATGTTTGAGCCTCTGAACAGATCTCTCGAAACATTCATCACCAAACTCTCGAAGTCAACCGAGAGAGGAGAGAGGTCAAGAAGGACACTGAAAAAGCCGAATTCATATAAAGACGAGTCAGACGGCTGCCTTGATACTTGGATAGAGGTGATGAAGTTACACTTTGAGGAAGAGAGTCTCTCCAAGAAACAAGAATGCAGCGCGCTAACAAGCAACCTGGAGGGTACTGCACTAAATTGTGTAATGGCGAAAAGAGCCAATGAGAGAGACAGCGCTCGCAAGATATTCGACATCCTGCTAAATCGTTTCGGCTCTGGAGTACAAGGGCACCAGGCTATGGTGAAGTTCGAAAAGAGGCGTCAAAGAGATGACGAATCCATAGACAAATTTTTGGACGACCTTGAATTGCTTAGGAGGAGAAGCAATCCCGATGAGAGAACATCCGAGCGAAACTTGTCAATTGCTTCGAAGTTCATGGACGGAGTAAGGAGTGAGGAGTTGAAGACGATGTTGGCCACACACTTCACCCTGTCACTTGACCAGGTACCCACGCCCGATGATTTGCGTATGAAGTCACGCGAGTATTTACTCATAAAACCGAGGGCGCAAAACCGTTACAGCAATTATGGTAACTATAGCGGGACAAACACTGGTGCGAATTCCAGTTGGTACAAACCTCGCGATGACATGGATAAGAGGAGATCGTGTGCGAATTGTGTTTCGATGGACCATCACGCTTCCGCGTGTTCTGCATACAAACAGAACATGAAGGCGATAGGGTACTTTCTCGAGGACGCCGACGCGACCGACGAGGATCACGAAGAGTACGTCAGATGTCCATGGCCCTTACCCGATCCTAATGAATGTGGATGGCATCAACATCTACACAAAAGCTCACATAACTGATGCGAACGATCAGATTGGCCGGATATACATTGGTCAAGAGGAGCTGAAGGTTAGACGAATCGGACACAACGCGATGCTCGAACAAGATGCGGTGCACATAGGTTGCGAGGCCGATCTGGCCGCACACGTGCTGGACGTGCAAGGCAGACAACTTTCAGTAAAGGGACTGCTAGACACGGGAGCAGTGGTTAGTGTCATGCCAGTCAAAACTTGGACCGACATGGGTTACGAAAGGTCGGATCTCATACCGACAAACATCAGGTTGGCAGCTGCCAATCTGGGAGCGATCTATGTGACTGGACGAACCCCGATCATTTCACTGCAGCTCGGAGGAAGACATCTTTGGATGAGCTTCCTAGTAGTGGAGAATTTGGACGAATCCGATCAGTTCATCTTAGGAAGGGATTTCGTGCGCAACTTTGATGTCACGATCGATCTCAACGACGGGTTGATTAGGATCAAGGATCCTGAGAGAAAGTATGAAAAGAGACAACTTAATAAGATCTTAATTAACCAGGCCAAGGTGACGATTTTTCTGGATCGAAAAGCTAGATTAAAACCAAACCAAGCCGTAGTAGCGACGTTTAGGATGAGGAACTTGAATGAACTCAGCAATGACAGACAGGTGTGTCTGGTACCAAATCCAAACAGTAAAAGCTCGGCTATTTTAGGAAGAAGCTTCTCACTCACTCAGAGCGGACTGTGTGTGAGTGTGTTATTGAACACAGAAGCAACAACAGTGACAATACAGAGGGGAAAGAAACTTGGCTATGCTTTGCCTCTGAACACAGACTTTCAGAGTGTGGAGAACTTGAAAAAGTTTGATGTAACTAAATGTCCATTGCATGCGAACCAAGAATATATAATGAGGAGAGTGAATGAATTGAAATCTTATAGGAAATTGTTTTCAATGAAATCGGAAACAGACGATGGGCTGTCTAGTTGCTCCAACTTTCCTGAGAGGCCGACAGAAGCAGAGTTAGCAGCGAATAAACCAGTCCTACCTGAGATAGAACATTTGAAGGGTAAAATATCAGACAAGGAACTAGATTCGCTCAGAGCGGTGCTAAATCGGAACGCAGACGTTTTTTCGAAACATAAGGCCGACATAGGTTGCTGTAATTTTGTAGAACACGAGATTGAGATAGAAGAGGGCTCGGTACCTCATAGGGAAGGGGCGAGAAGAATGACACCAAACAAGTCAGAAGCGTGTAGGAAGGAAATCGAGATGTTAATGGAGTACGACATGATCGAGCCGTCGAAGTCCCCGTGGCCTTGTGGCGTGGTCATGGCGAAAAAGAAAGTGGGACGACTCAGATTTTGTTGTGATTTCCGTTATCTGAAAGCAGTGACTATAAAGGACGCATACCCGATTACCCGCATCGATGAGAGCCTATCCAAGCTGGGAGACGCGAAGTTCTTCACGACGTTGGATCTGGGCTCTGCGTTCTGGCAATTGCCACTCAGAAAGCAAGATCGAGAGAAAACAGGATTTGCGTGCGAGCTGGGATTGTTCCAGTGGAAGAGGATGCCGTTCGGATTGTGCAACGCGACGGCCACATTCCAGCGACTGATGGCCCAGGCACTCACGAGCATTACTAAGAAGTACGGGAATCTCATCATGTGTTATTTCGATGATGTCGTGATTGCTACACCAACCTTAGAAGACCACATAGAGAGGTTGGAGGAGGTGTTTTCTTGCATGAAGCAAACCCTCTAAGTGTGAAATCCTCAGAGATTCCATAAAGTATCTGGGCCGCCTGGTGGACAAACATGGAGTGAGACCAGATCCTGAAGCGGTTGAAGCGGTGCTGACCTGGAAGGCACCTAAAACAGAGACACAGCTGATGAGTTTTTTGGGATTCGCTAATTATTATCGAGAGTTCATCATGGGGTATGCTGACAAAATATACCCCATGCAGCGGTTGATGAGAAACAAGGGCAAAAATTTCACTTGGACTGATGAGGCACAAGTTTCATTTGAAAACATCAAACGTGAATTTTGCGAGGCACCGGTCCTCGGCATGCCAACAGGGGATGTTCGTGCTGGACACGGATGCATCAGTGGTTGCGATATCGGGCATACTTCACCAGGAGCAGGAGTGGAACGGGAGAACGGTTCTTCGTCCGATAGCCTACGGGAGTAAAGTCCTGAGTGATACTGAGATGAAGTATGGCGCACCAAAAGCGGAGATGTTCGCGGTGATCACTTTCGTGGAAAAATACAGGGCCTACTTGGGGAGTGCTCCCTTCAAGTTACGTGTGGATAATCGTGCCCTTGCCTGGCTGAAAACCTATTCGATGGACCAAAGTTATATTGGTCGTTGGATCGTGCGCCTGGATGGATACCACATGATCATAGAGCACCGTACCCGTGACAAGCACCAGAACGCAGATAGCCTCAGTAAAAAGACAGAATTTTATGAGCACCTCGAGGAGAAACAGGCTAACCAATCAGAAATCAAAGAAGGGTTTTCATTTCTGGACAAGGAAACATACGACAAACTACCACTTACTAGGTGGTTAGACAAGTCAGGGCATCCTATACCCGGACACCCTGACCTTCCAGTGGAAACGGCCGCGGAGATAAAGCTTTTTGCCAGAGGCGAGCCTGTTCCGTTGGATCTGCTAGTCCGATCCAATTTGGTACAGCAAGAACTTATCAGGCTGGGTATAAACAGCATGGCTCTATTGAACAGGACGGTGAACGTGGCGCCGGACGTCATGGGAAAGCTCCGCGACTTGTTGGACAGGGAAGTGGATAGGCATGATTGTGAGTGGATGGAGACCATGCAGCGGTTGACTGTCACCGAGAGAACAGAGAAGAGGCCAGTGTCCATTCGCAGCCGAGGCGTTGAACGGGATTGCAGGTCGATAGTCAACCAGCTGGTGAGCTTGATGCCGAAGGAGGTCTTGTTGAGAACTTCGTTCACTGAATATGGGACACTGAATCAGACCCAAGCCACTGAGGAAGTTAGGATCAAGTCGAAATCTAGCTTCGCGAGGAGAGTGCATTTCACGGATGCAAAAGAAGAATACGAGCCGAGCCCAGATTGCTCGTCCGGGGACGAGACAATGTCCGGGGAGTCTGATACCTTCGAACCAGTCAAGGACGACTTGTCTGAGGAGTCAGACACCTTTGAGCCCGTGCAGGACGACTTGTCCGGGGAGAGGTTGACGAGACCACCTAGGGGCAAAATTTTGTCCGGAGAGTCGGGTTCGAAGCGACCAATGGACAGAGTTTTGTCCGGGAGTCGAGCAACATCTCAGACAACTTGGAATACGATGTTGAGGAATCAGTCGACTCAAGTGTTGACTCGAGGCCCCAGTCCTGGGACAACACATCTGAAACAACTTCCAATTCCGATATATCAGAGATCGCAATCCACTCCTTATTGGTAGACTGGAAGCAGCGCGGGCTGGACCGAGAAACGCATCAAGATCCAGACAGGGACAGATACACCTCAGATGAAGAGGGCACTGTGGTAGATAATGCCGCAGACGAGCTCGAGCAGATAGCAGTTTCGAAACGCCCAACCAGATTGCTGCCACATGGTATGGTCGTCCGTACCAATCTGGAACCATATGTGCAGGAAGCGACGCCTTTGAAAAAGATATGGTGTGTCAAGTTGATGGACGATGCTCATGCTCCGGAAATAATGAGTGGGCAAATGAACGTGGTAAAGACGTATTTGAAAGCAAGGTACAGGCTGTCGGATCTCCTAAGGGCTCAACGAAATGATAGAATGACGAGCAGTCTGAAGAGATGGATCGAGAATGGAGCACCTGACAAGGGAGACTTGGAAGAAGACAGCTACAAGATCTTGAAGCAATTCTACCTGAAGAGAAGCGACTTGTTGTACCTGAACAAGGACGGAATCGTAGCCTGTAAACGTAAAGAGGAGGACAAGGTCCTTTATACATACAATTCAATAGTGTTACTACAGTTGTACCAGACCGAATTGCTCTTTCGCTCACATGATCAGATGGGCCATCAAGGCGTGGACAAAGTGTACAACAGGATACAGAAACAATTCGAATGGCCGGGATTGAAGAAGGCTTGTGAGAATTGGATCGCCGCATGCCTGTCATGTCAGCAGGCGAAGGATCCCAGGAAACTAAGGTTCCCCCTACAGTCAATAGAGTCGTCAGGTTTCAACGAAGTGGTGCAAATTGATCATCAGAAAATCTGCATGACAGCAACGGGCAATATCAAGTGCTGGTAATGATCGACCATATTACGAAGTATGCGGAGGCAGCACCCTGCATGACAGCATCGGCGGAAGAAACATGCGATCATTTGATAAATGTGTGGATAGCGAGGCATGGCTGCCCCATCACGTTCCAATCGGACAATGGCAAAGCATTCGTGGGTGATCTCACGAAGGAGTTAATGAAAAGGTCGCAGGTAGCGCAGGCCCACTCGACCACTTATCATGCACAAACGAATGGCCTAGTCGAGAGGCAAAATCGCACACTGGTATCCATGCTGAGAGTCTATTGCTCGCGTTACATGGATGACTGGGACAAGCACTTGTCGCAAGTGATGGGTGCTTACAACAGCACGGAGCATTCCACCACGGGAATAAGTCCGCACATGATGCTAACGGGTCATGAAAAAGCGCTCCCGTTGACGTTTTTCTACCCTGAATATGAGGGGAAGAGAACAGCACCGCAAACTTACGTGCGGGATGTTATTAGAAGACAGCAGGACCTCAATGACTTATGTAGGAGGAACACGCAACAGGCGCAAATTAGACAAAAAAGGAGGTTTGATAAAAGAAAAGCCGATGCAAAAGCCTACTCAGTTGGCGACTACGTCTGGGTGTTCCAGGAAGTGGTTCCACCAAAAGGAACCAAAAAATTATTAAAGAAATGGCGTGGTCCATTTCAGATAACAGAGGTGCACCAAGGAGGTCGCTTTTATCGACTGAGCACTGGAAGAGCAGCTCATTACGAAAACATCAAACCACACAATGCCTCGTCAGAGGACTGGTGCATCCCATCGGACATGCAAGAGGGAGACTATTTGATAGTGGATCCTGCTTGTGAAGTGAATGAAAGGGGTACTCGCGACAAAAACGACGGGAATGAGGTGGTGGACGATTGCGACCTACCACTGGATCTGGAGTTGACCGAGCGAGTAGAGGTGGACGACGAAACTCTACCTTATGCCGAGGAAGACTGGGACTGCCCGGAACAAATCGAAATTGACAAAGGAATACAGCCTGACTTACCTCTCACCATGGAAACACGCCAGAGCAAGAGAGGAAAAAACAAGAAGAAATACAATCCGTACGGCGAGGATTTCGTGGTAGACAGGATAGTTGTAAGTGATGTCATGGACTCGCTAGTGGGACTGGACGAAGTGGCGGTGCTAGAAGAAATCGACTTGGTGAATGATATGGATCAGGATTGGATCGACGATCGATCAGAACCGGAAGTGGAGTTCGAGCCAGAAGCGGAACAGACTCATGGGCAAGAACTAACGAGCTTGCGCGTGCTCGAATGGCTCCATGATCTGCCGACAGATCCAAAAGAGACGATCCTGACGATTCAGGACGTCGATAAAGACGGCATCAAATACATCAGTCATGACAATACCGAGCCAACTGGGTCGCACCAGATGGTCCTCTACGTGTTCCACAATCCAACCTCGATCTTCTAAACTTTGGGCGATCGACGGGGACGTCGATGGATATTTTTGTCCGGGGAGTGGGGGTAGGAATCACCCACACCGAAAATCTGATAATAAAAAAATTGAAATCGGCAAGAGAAACCGGAGAACTAGAGACAGAGGGCGAGAATGCTAAAAAACCAACTTTTTTACGAATTTTTGAATCGTATTTTGATCTACCGAACCATTATTCAAATGATATCGTCATAACGGACAGCGATTTCATACTCACGGAACGCACGTGCGCTATAGCGATAACAGCGGACGTAAGCTTCAAAACAGCACTAGCGGCTGATTTCAAAAGAGAGTATAAGAACATCAATTTTTTATGGAAACAGAGGCCTGGTGTGGGAGGGATGATAGCGCTGCCCCCTGTTGCATCACAGATACCAGGGAAATATTTGTGTTTCCTGGTTACCAAGGCCACCGATAGGCAACACGTCAATCCGAAGAGCTTGGTATTGGCCTTGATAGACTTAGGGATTTTTTGGTTGAGAGAGGAGTGACCTCTCTCTCGTTACCAGTATATGATCCTAATAGGGGAAAGCTACATCCGAGAGAGTTGTACGCACTTGTACATGTGATGTTTTCAGAAACTGACATAGAGGTTAACTTACATAAAAAATACTATCTGAGCATATGCTAGGAATTGCTTTTGGCGATAAGTGGTTTTTATTAAGTTACTTGATAAAAATTAATGTCAAGTTTTAGATTAGGTTAGGTTTTAGGTACAATATTTGGGATTATGTTTTTATGTGATAATATAGATGTGTGATGTTTATGTGTTTATGTGTTATGATATTGTTATGATATGTTTTATGTTTTGTGTCATAAAAGACCTAGAGTACTCCAGGTCATCAAGGTGACAGCGCTCATTTGTGCTACCCTGACGCAGATACAGGTGGACGATCCAACTTGGTGCTAAATTTTTAAATCAGGATTGAGAAGAAAATTTCAATGAAGAGTTTTAAAGAGTTGAATGATGTTTAATCTAAAAATGATGGTTTTAAGTCGCGACTTGTTTTTTAGATCTTGATTGATCGGAAATTGTTCATTGAATTGATTGAATCGAACGAACCAGGAAGAAACTACACGACAGCAAGAATCAACACGATAAGAAATGGGTGACACGGACGAACTTATGGAATTCCTCTCAGCGAGTCTAGGAGCGACTCTGGACGAGATCTATCAGCGGCTGATTGATTGTGATTTTACACGAGAAGACCCGGGGCTGGCGATGTTTGTGGTCGCGCTCCTCAATGCATTAGAACGAGGACGAGAAGGTCGAGGGAATCGCCCCACAGAAGTCGTGTTGATGTTGGCCTTCAGTGAGTCCGGGACCGCTGAGAGAGGTCGATTCCGACTGATGAGATGGCGGCGTGGAGAAATGTCTGGCCACGACCTGGCTCGTGAGCCAGGACTAGGTGAACAGAGGGACCACCGGCTAGGTGAGATGCCCTTACCCGTCCAACCTGCGCAGCCACTCATCGGAGCAAAGAGACAACGTGATGGGCCAGGCCCGTCACATTCGGTCGACTCTCCAACAGCTGCTCCTCCTCCGAAGAGGGTGAGGGTGAGTGAAATAGAGATCCAGACGTCGGAGACGATTGAGACGCTGGAGAAGAAGGAGAGAGATCAGAGCGAGCTGTGTGCCAAACTCCAGGAGTATAGGGCGATAGCTCGAGAAAGAGACGAATGGAAGAAGAAATATGAAGATCTGCAAGGAGGGTGAAATAAAGCACCTGAAGGAGCTGTATATGGCAAAGGTGAGTCAAGTGTCACAGAAAGTTCTGGCGACAATGAAATCCTCGGAGGGATCCAGCGACACACGCCCCAGGACAAGAGTACAGGAGCTGTGTGCATCGAGAGGGCCCGAGGCTTTGGATTTACGTGCATCGAGAGGGCCCGAGGCTCCTCAGCAGACACAACCGTATGCTTCCAGTCAAAGGAACACGATACCGGACCCTTCTGACACCTACCTTGCTCCTCAGTTCCAAGAATCGTTCAACCAAGTGGCCAGAGCAACAATGGATGAGATCAACCGAACCACTGGACGGACATTGGGTAGGATCGTTCCTTCCCCACGTCGTGATCATTCTTCCAATAGCTCGGAGCGAGCACCCCGCACGGTAGTGTCCTCGGGGACCGCGCATGGCAGAACCTTTCAAAAGTCCCGCGTGGTAGACGTTAGGAAGAATCTGATGACACGTCACCAGTTCACTCAAGTAGCTGCGGAGCATCCTCGAGCCTGCCTGAATGACATGAGCTGGAACCTCGCTACGAGCGACCAGGTAATTCCCCCAGGGAGTCGCCACTTGATCATAGGAGACAGTTTGGTGAGGGATCTGAATGAGATCTTCGTCTATGGTCAGACTACCACTCTGTCCTTTGGAGGAGCCTCAGTGGCTCAGGTCATCAAGATGATGGAATTCCAGAGCGAGGATCACCTGGATACGCTGGTGATAATGCTGGGAACCAACGACGTCTCGAGAGCCCCAGTGACTCCGGAGAGCAAGTGGGAGCCTCTGTTGGTATGCCTCCTGAATGAACTGAAGGAGAAGTACAGGCCCAGGTTTGTGGTGCTGTGCACGATACCACAAAACCCGCTGGTGGGCACCACAGTGCCAGATTTCATGAATGGCAACGTGTTACGGTGGAATAAAATGATCCGCAATCTGGTGGGAAACAACCCTGGCGAGCTGCGACTTCTAGATCTCGAGAACATGCTACGCATGATTGATCACATCGCGCTTACCAGAGATGGAATACATTTCAACACCCAACGAGGGAGACACTGGGTGAATGATGTATTTCAGACACAGTTGAGGGAAGTGGACCAGGAGTCGAGGGCGACCAGTTCTCTGGCTCGGACCAGCTCGACTGGAGGAAGTAGAATAAGGGCAAGCGTGCCCGAATCCCTCGTCAACCGCCTAGGGCCCTTGGCAATGGAGACGGCTGCAGCCACACCCATCGCTCCGAGCTCAAACGTAAGAGAGAGGCTAGGGACTGCTCCTCCCAGAACACAACCGCGTGAAAGCCGACTCGGGAGATCAGTGGTTCAGAACAGGAATAACTCCCAGACCGTGTCTAGGAGGAACGATCCGCCCACCACGGAAAACCCTGCTTCAGCAGCAGGACCGTCTACGAGCGCCGTGCCAGCGGAGGGAGTTGAACCAGGCAGCCTGCTGCTTTGGAACCGATCAGACCCTAGTCATTGGGGACAGTACAAGACGGACATGTCCACGAAGTTGAACATGAATACCCTGACGTGTCGGGAGGACGCAATGAAAATGATTGGCGGGAAAAGTCCCACAGTGCCGCGACTATATCGAATACCGGGCGTGGATTGGCTGCTAGCAGAGCAGGAGCAGTTCAGCTCTACGACTACCCTCCGGCACACAGACTTGAATGGGTTGCCTCAGGACAATACCTTTGGACCTTTGAATACCCGGTCTCTTACGGACGTCCGACAGAGAGCCCGGGAACTGACGCCACCTGCTCGCAAGGGCAAGTTTCAGGCAGAGAACAAGCCCAATAACAAGCATCACAAGATGTACAGGCAGTTTGCTAAACCACCCGGTCAGACGCCTGGCGAGTATTCAAGGGACTACCCCCGAACGACCACGGTGGATGGAGATGACAAGAGATATGGGAAACTGAAGGCGACGGCCTGTTTGCAGCTTATGATCCCTTAGAGATGAAAGCTGCAAAGTATCTAATTGTGGCCAGTTCCGATTATCTCTATACGCCCCGTTCTCTCTTTTGGCCCGACGTGATTTTCTTGACGGCGCCTAAATTGGACTGGGGACAGGCATTAGGCATGATGATAAGTGTACGAAGGGTGGTCAGCATGGAGCCGCAGGTGATAGTGGTTGCAGGCTCAAATGATCATCTGCAAAGCATGGGGTTGTTGACACGTCTGACGGATGGGTCGATCCCGAGCAACGAGGTCATAGGGGAGGCGATAATGACATTGCTCTCAGCGATGGCTGAGGTAGAAACAGCAGCAAAACAACGTTTCATCCAAAATGTAGTGAAGGTGGTCTTTGTGTTGTCACCAGGGTACGCTGCATTGCCAGAACCCCTTCAGTTTGTGTACACGATGGTCACAACGCTAGCAGAGGGACGGTTCAACGTGATAATTCCTGCCCCGAACAGAGTGGTAGACCCAGACAATTACTCCCGTCCCGATCTGAGCTTCCCGCCGTTTGGGCTGACATTTCCAATGCCAAACAGGGACTCAAAGATTGTAGCACAACTCGGTTGGTGCTGGATGAGGTTCTGGGGTTGGAGCTGTCCAACTTTGCCAGATTGCTGAAGTTAAGACCAGGGGTAGATGACGATCATCTGTTATTACAACAGGTGGCTGATGATCTCTGGTTCAGACAGATGGATCATGCCGAGATTGAGCAGGGCAGGACAGTCAGGAAGAACATGACGTCAGCGGAAGAAGATCTCATGGCAATGGCTTTGCGCACAAAGCCGCACAACAACGTATGGTTGTACTTGTCACCAAGGCTGTGCACCTTGGGTGAGGACGCGTTACCATGCGCCGGCAGTGATAAAAGAGATACACGTGTATCTGAAGAACTTGTTTGATGCCCGGGAGTTAGCTGGGGGCATGATGTTGAAATTGATGCAGGACTTAAACACGATGTCACTGGACAAGTTCCAAGCTGACGTGCTAGCCACGAGGGCACAGTATGAACGATCGGATGCCATCTTGGGTGGAATGGAGTGGGATGGACGCCATCCTTCCTGTCGACGTGCTATCCTAGGGCATCCCGGAACCTGATCGCGAGTTTCGTCAAAAACATCAGGAAGTTGTCGATTGGCCTGATTTTAGCCCTATACGTGACATCTGGTCATGAAAATTTCGTGAAGGGACCGGCAAATCTCTTCACCCAAGCGTTGGCAGATTTGAGATTGGATGGACGCCTGACTCTGATTGCTATAACCTACGGTCGACTGGGTGATTTGCTTGTGCTGTTGCGTTACCCTGAACAACTTCAGGGACCAAGTCGTGAGTTCAATGCACAGTTGGAAACCGCCTCGCTCAGGAAGATGAAAGACTGGAGGACTCTCCTGCTCCAATATCTCTTGCAACAGAACAGAAGCGTCACGGGAGAAGATAAGGTGGCGACGGATGCGGGTGAATGTAAGCAGTATTGTGGCATGCCCTTGCTGACAGATTTGGCTGTCATGATGCGGATCGATCCGTTGGCTCTGATTCACGGACTGCGGGAATTCGTCACGGTGGTGTATGGACCGGTGATGTCTTTCGCGTTCCCGGACGTGCAAGTCAAGGCATACAGGAATTCTGTGTTGTATGTCAACCTGGTCTCAGTCGTGGACTGTTCCGTGCTGAATTGGGTACAGCAGAGGGAGCTGAGAGGGCTGGCCAGCGACGATAGGCTGTTCGGAAGAATAGCTGAGCCAGGTTGGGTGTTGATGGATTTCAACAACCACTTCAAGTGCCGAATGGGCCGTGAGGACCTTTCTCACATCCAGTTTAACCCGAAGCTTTGGAATTTGAGACCAGTAGTGAAGGATACAGGAGCGGCTATGGGAGTCCCACTCTTACCAGAGGCCTATGCACACGCGAAAGAGAACCAGCAAGCTTGGCTTTCTGGGTCCAGGTCGCTGCCGGACCAATGCCCTCGATATCCACCGATAAGGAGGATGTTGTTGGGAGTCACATCTCCCATCATTGCCCCTCGCATCGGAGCAGCTCGTGATGCAGAGAAAAGAAGGCTGAAGTGGAGCGAAGGGATGGAGCCGCACTTCATCAGCTGGAATGTTGCAGCCGCGCACACGTTTGACTTCTCATTTCCTGATGCTTGGAGTAGGAAAAAGATCAAGGCACTACCTTCCAGGAGACCAGAGGTCTCGGCTGAAATGTGGAACGAAGTGTATACTCCCACGGATGATTTATCAAGACTGAAGTGGTCAGGAGAGGCGAAAGTAGTGATGCTGGAAGTGGCAAAGGAGAGCAGAGGAGGCTCATACATAACGATAGAGGATCTGGCACCACATGGCGAGGAGTCCGTAGAATTCCTGGTGAACGATGAATTGTTTTATCACGCAGGAGACATGACCGTACCGGCTCGGCCGGACTCGGGCATAGACACACGACAAGGCCCTTCAGGACCCAAGCCGAAACCTGATGCAGGTGATGATGAATTGATGGATCAGGACGATAACGATAACGACATCGAGGGAAAGGCGGGGAAACCGGGTGAGACGGATCTAGGAGCGTTGGAGAGAGACTTGCTAGAATACCGGTTCAGTGAAGACGACGATGGGGAAGTCGATGGGAGTCTATTGCTAATGACGCCATCGTCTTTCATGTCCCCTACAAAGGAGGCGTCGGCCGACTTATCCCCGATGGACCCAATAAGCCAGGCGAGAGAATGCCGAAGCAGGGATCCGCAAAGATTGCTCCATGAGTCACCGAGGAGAAGAAAAATCGAAGAATCAATGAGGGTATCCTTCCTGAGTACGCTACCGGAAGAGGAATGGGAGAGATATCAAAGTGAATTAGAAGGCAAGACAGGGGCAACCTGGAGCCGAGTGAACTTCATGGAAAGGTCATGGGACGTGATACGACGATATATGACGCAGTCCATAATGAAGGTGGGATTGAACCAACCCACCATGCGTGAGGTCCTGCAGAAAATAGTGAACTCCATGGAGTCGGATGTTCTGACCGAGTCAGTTACAGAAGACGGTGCCGATGATCAGCAGGTCACAAAGAATTTACCCGTTAGACGAGCCAGAAAGGGGCTGAAGCGACTAAAAGTGAAGACAGGAAGTCCAGCCGTGAACCCGAGAGTGGTGAAGTCAAAAGCCAGCGCAGTGGTGGCCTCTTTAACGAGCGCAGGTCGTTCAGGAGAGAGCGGGCAAGGAGATGGTGCAACACTGACAGGGGGAGAAAAAGAGAATCTGATACCCCCTATGCTCTTGGCAGGTCTGACCACGACAGCCGTGAGATCAAAGAAAACAGCACGAACCCTGGCAGACACTAAATTAGAGATGGAGATCATCAGACAATGTGGATCTGGAGGACTTGAAGATTACAGGCCCTCGCGGACCAGCATGGCCAAGTTGAAACTGGAAGGACAACTCGACGTGGTCGAGTACAGTCGAGTCACTCTGCCGGAATTGGTCCACATGGGAGATCCAGCAGGGGGTTATGTGGAGATGTTGAAAGCGAGAAACTCCGCGAGAGGGCACCTGATGGCTTGGAGCGAGAAGCGAGCCATGCAGGAATATCTGAAAGAGCTTACGGAGAATTCAAACTTAAATCGGAAAGAATACGGTACGGTAATGTCCTCTGAAGCGAACGAAATCGGATTAGAAAAACTACTAGAAATTTCTTGGAGGGCGGCCCTCCAGAGATACTTCGACGAGACGATGCGTGTACCTGCGACGGTGGCAGCGTACCTGGCTCATCGTTGCATGAGAACCGATCTGCAAGTACGGTTGGCTTGGTGCTTGATGGGCATCAAGAAGGCGGAATATGAAGCCAGTAATGATTCGAAATCACGGGAACAGGAGAAGGAGTTGATGGAAGCTCTGCGAGCGTTGATTTCAAAAGACGATTCTGCGATAGCGTGGGCTAAGCGTAAGGATGCCCTTTGCTTTGTCAGGTTCGTGGTGGATCGTATCCCCACTCCTGTTTTGGGAGAATGTATAAAGATCATTCGGCAAAAGGGAGTTGATTGCGAAAGAAACTTCCTTAGGGCACTCCTGGAACTATATCAGGATATGCCGTTGACTGTACCAAATAAGGAGTCGAATGACATGGAGAGCTATCGCAAGTTGGAAGAAGTGAGAAGATATTCCAACAAAGAATTGAAAGTGAGTCGGGAGTTGATTGAAGCAGTCAAGGAACAAAAAGACTTTGCATCACTAGGGAAACTGAAGTCGTTCCAATATGTGTCTTGCATACCGGGGATGGCGTATAATCCCTTCGTGAATGAAGAAGCCAGGGAAGCGTACTTCGACTATGAGCAAGTCATAGTACTCAATTTCTGGTTTGAACGGATTAAAGAAACTGGAATGCTGATGGTGGAACAACCCAAGCTGGAAATTATCTTGGAAGAACGAGTGGTCGAACCCTCGGTTCCCGAGCTAAAGGGGCAGGTGAGTTTTGATTGTGGTTCTTGGGACGGTCCCTTGAAAACCAGTCTAGTAACGATGTGGGAACTCATGAAGCCTTCTTGGTGTCCTCATCCTAGTTTAATCTGGGACATGACGGCGGATATCACGTTAGACCTAGATGATGACGCGAGTTTACATGATCTGGCCATGATACACCATCTGCTGGCCACGAGGTTGACGAAGCGGAAGAGCAACCCATCCACGGAGCTGTCCGAGGAAGGTCCATCGAGCAATTGGTTGAAGCAAAGCACATGCTTGGCTCAACATAGTGGGATGGAAGGACATGTTTGTAACTTGGGGCACTGCCTGATTACGCTGAGCAAGCAGCATCGACAACTGGCACGATTGTACGGAAGATTGAGCATGTCGGATAAGAGTGGCATGGAGTTGGTCGCGGACTGTCATGGGGTGACGGATGTAAACTTGAACACAGCCTTGGGATTTTGTAGCATGACGAGTTCGATAGAATCGCTTGAGCGCCTGGAGCGTGCCCAGGAGCTGGTGACGTCCCTCAGCGTGGAAGTATTCTCTGGAGCATTGCAGACAGAGCAGAAGATCGGAGGTTGACGAGAAGCTCTGGAGAACGAAACGAATCTGAAAGATAGTGAAGCCTATCATAAACCTACTGGTTCAAAATATCTGGTGGGTTCAAGCTCCGCACCATATTGCAGTAGTAGGTATCCTACACACATGGTGGTGATGGATGCGAGGACACAGCAGGTGTTGATTGACCAACTTTTCTCTGTGCCAAAGTGCGTGAGGTTGGCCAGAATGTCGGAGAGGTCATATGACTTGTTGGCAAAAATCTTTCGGGCAGTCCCGAAGAGATCTGAAGGCGAGTTGCAAGACGTAGTGGGTGAAGAGTTTCTGAGATTGAACGAAGGTAATGTGAGTGAGTTCCAGATGCAGAAAGCGAGTGGAGCGTTACCCACTGAATTCCCCATCATAGAAGAGAAAGACGACTTACACAGAATTCTGATGGAGGTGGAACCGTTGCTGGGAGCCTCAGGGTATCGGACCCGAAGGAACATAGTGAGAACCCATGGGGAGTATCCTTGCCACTGCTTGGCGCAGACGTTGTGGTACCCCAAACGCGGGAATCTGATGCTAGTATGGGACGTGGAGGAGTTGTACTCTACAGGGTTGCCCGATCAGAATCAACAGGTGTCAATCGTGGTGGTTAGTGCCATGCTGGCAGTGAGATGGTTGGAGGCTAACGCGGACACAAGTGAACAGGAGACGGCCGTGCCGACTCCTGAGCAGCTGAGCAACGTGAAGATGAGTCGTGAATTGGATCTTTTCAGAACCACCTGCAAGGTTCTGAGAATACCCAAAGCCATAGAAAGAATATGGTCAAGGCAAAGATTGATGCCTTGGTTCCGTGCAGTGATGACATAATGGATGTATGAACGCGCGAAGCGTCACATGTCGAGGAACACGGAAGCCTATCAATCTTTCCAGCTAGATATAGGACCGGGAGCCTATAAGAGAGTATTCCTGACGCACAGAAACGCGGTCACCACAGCGGTGAAGCGAGTAGCTGGAGCGCCTTGTGTAACTGAAGATGAGAAGAAAGAGGTCTTAAGAGCTGACCTAGAAAGAAATGTGAGCCTATGTCTTCACAACAGCTTTTGCAGGAACCGGGAGCAAAAGGTGAATGTGGACTTTCTACCTCGTTGCAAACCGAGGCTGTTGGAACAGGAGAGTTGGGGCACGGCCCGCAACTCCATGGACATGTTGGAGAAAGTATTAGAAGACAGCGAAGCTGAAGATCAGGATGGAGAAGCGATGGAGTGAAGATTATGAACGAAGAGAACAAGTGAAGACATGAGCAAAGAAGAAAAGAGAAGGAGAGAAAACTTGATTGTCTTTGTGTGTTAAAACTTAAACCAATCAACCAAGTTTTGATTATTGAACTTGTTAAACTTTTTGTTTTGATTTAGTTTGGTCAAACCAAACTTTGAAAGTTGTTGCAATTGTTGAAATTGTTGAAAGAATATTTTAGTTATACTAATTATGTATATATATAGAACATAGGTGAGTATATTTACCTATTTAAACATGATGAAGTTTTTAACCTGTGTAAGACACAATTTCACTGTGTGGCGACATGGTAAGTTTGAGTAAACTCCCTCGAGAGGGTGAGTAACTCAATAACTTTCCTAGCCACAGAGTTTCTTAGTTTTAATATTGAAAGGACTGCATAAATAACTGATTACTTGGTGAGTCACGTTAAGTTAATTTTAATGGAAGCGTGGCCGTGCCACGTCCCACTTTTTAATCACATAGAGCGAAAAGAAATTTTATCTAGGACACTCCTCATGGTGCAAATTTTGTGAAAATGTTGAAAGGCAGTGAGATGTAGTACGATGCCATTTGTGAACACGTAGTGAGTTGAGGTGGAGTAGATAAATTTCATTTTGTTATGCGATTTGTAAGATTGATTATAGAGAACTGGAACACTACTTGACGATAACTCGGTGTTATGCGATCAATAGGGACATTGATGGGGACTTGTCCGGGGAGTATGTGCCATTCTGCCAGAAAGGCACAGCGCAACCTTCCGGCGACACGAAAAAAAACGAATAAAGGCCCTATTAAAGAAAAAGTATTGCGAAGGAGGGTAGGAATATTCTAGAATTTTTATTTTCAAAATTTCGATTGAAGAGTTGATATTTCTCAGAAATACAAAAGAGACGGCCATTTTGACGAAAAACGACGAAAAAAGAGAACAACGACAAATATTGTGGAAAACGGTCGCACAAGACACGAAAAATACGAAGCCTCTTATCGTGGCAACAACACACGATAAGACTCTTAGCAGAGGATATTAGTGGAAAAGGAAGCTTCAGTGAGGAAGAAATATTCCACGGAACCCTCCCGTGACACAAATTGGAAGAGATAAGGGCGTTATCTCGGGAAGATTACGGGAGCGGAGGATTGGTCCCTCAGAGCAGAGACTGTTTTATGTGAAGGGACTATATAAAACTAACTTTGTAGCTACTTGGATGTCGTAGAAGTCTGAATTAACACCGGTATTATTTGATATTTTAGAATATGAGTAGCTAGAAAGAGGAAAGGGTCAATCCATCTCCAATGGATTTAATATAGAACTGTCACACAAAAACATATTAAAATAGGTTGTTCGAGCCGTGTTTTTAATGGCAATCACGTAGTCTGAGGATCCGAGACTCAGCTATGTGGTCTATGTGGTTGTGTTCGCATGTAAACGAAAGCTGATCAAAAGTCGTTTGACTGATGGCCTAAAAATGGTACTTTTTTACTTAGCCCTAAGCAGACCAGAAAATCAACTGGCAAGGTCGAGACGGTGAAAAACGTGTAGGATTAAGGTAACTGACGCCTGCCAGTCGTTAATAGGTACTTTTTCTACGCTCCGTCGCTGTGTAGTATTTGGGCGAATGTTACATCTTGGCGTTTTCTAGGATCCTTGTCATCGCTCTCTTTCACTCCTCTTATCCTTTTTCCCAATGTCTGGTTATTGTTTTTGTTTTATGTTTTTATGTTTTTGTCCGATGTGGTTTAGTTCGATTCCTTTTGAATTGGTTTTTCTTTTGATTGTTTTGCTAGTTTTGATAGAATGTTTCTAATTTCTGAGACTGTCTCCTTAAATTCTTTCATCTCATTTTCCATTTTTTCAAGTTTCTCCACCTTTACTGGGTCTGGTTTTGCCAGTAGTTACCTAATCTTTTCTTGTTGTTTTGCCGAAACGCACATGTTAAACAGTAAAAGTATGTTCATGCCCAATTCCTTTTTACCTGACATTGCGTTGTTACTAAGTTTGGTGCATTTTGCTGTCAGATGCATTCTACATCCACATGCTATGCATTCAAAGGATTGCTCTCTTGCATTTGTATTGCTATTGCAAGTTTTGCATGTATTTTCCGCCATTATGTTGGTTTTTTTTTTGCAACCGGTGGTGCCTAAGAGCACCATTGGAAGAAATAGGACTTGGAAACAAGTTCTCACCGGTGGTACCTAAGGGTACCTTTGGTAAAAGCTTCGGGACTTGTTTTAGTATTGAATGACCGGTGGTGCCTAAGGGTACCTTTGGAAAATCAATCCTAAAAAATAATAAATCTTCTATTGGCGTGGTTGATACAAATGGCTACAGTGGCACTTGTTTGTTTCGCAGTTGACAACTTCCGTGTTTCCTGCGTCGTTCAATTCTTTTTTGTATTTCGAATACCAAACTTTTTCTTTGACTAGATTTTTGACGTTGTTCAGACCGTCGTTGTTGAGGTGAGTTTTATCTAATTTGAAATGGCGTCTGCCAGAAGTGAAACTGCTGACTCTTCGATATTTCCACTCAGCTTTTTGTTTGAATCTGGGAGATATTCTTTCTGCTCTTGCTTTGACGATATCGTTCGTTACACTCGCTATCTCTCTATTTTCGTCGCGTTCAGGAATTCCAGGACAAAGACGCTGCTGTGGGTTCTCTGGCAGGCAAAACCAAAGCGACCTGCGGGTGGAATATAGTCGTATAAATGCCTGATGCTAGCCCCAGGGAGCGACAAGATGTTGAGGTTTTCGGCTTCTAGGAATCTCGTTTGGGAATCCGCAAGGAATGGGTACTTTGTTGGCACTTCCTTGAATATATGAAACCTCGAGTATCCAGTCATAAAATTTTGTTTCTAAAATCCTCCCATTGGAGGCCTTCCACACAAGATTTGAGACATCATTATATAAAACACACTATTTAATAAGTTTATGGCCCTATCCAGCTTGTGTACTGACCGTAACTAAACGAAAGGGCCCTTTTTGTAATTTAACACGTTTTTTTTTTAAAATAAAATCATTGTAATACTTAAAAATATGCGAACTAATAAGCTGCAGGTTTTCCATTTGTTTTAGTTTCTATGGAAAAAGAATTTGAATGTCAAGGATACAAACTTTGTTGTTTGTCAGATTTAGTCAGACATTTTGAGTCAAGTGCTCGGATGTGTTCTCCTACATGTTTCCGTTTTGTATTTCGGCTTTTAGAGCTCAATTCTGTTACAACTGAAAATAATTCAGTCGAACTCGTAGGATTGATTGGAGATCCAACGGATGGAAACAATTCAAAAGTGCAAGCTAAGTTTCGCTCAGAACTATCTTCTGTTTTACTAATAGACTGTCTCTATGAAACTGTTGCACGAATTGAGTCCAATTACCATGGAACCACTCTGCAATTAGACCGCGAAGTTCATTTTAAGGTATCTCTTGATATTGTTTACGCAATCAGTGAAGACGATTTGGATACATTCCGCCTAATTCTTAATCATCAGTCAAGCTCACTACTGAAGCTTTGTAATAATAGCAAATCTCAAATACAATCTGTTTCAGAAAATGTACGAAGTTATAGCAGAAATATCCTCGACTTGATTCTTCCCGGCGAAATGCATGACTGATTGTTTTTTCTAATTGACATGAATAGTCGAACCATTTTTCTTCTTGCAACTAGACTTATTCTCTATGTGGTAAAATATCTATCTTTTACTCAATTATCGTAATTTTTATTTACCTTTCAGGTGAACATATGTCTACACTAACTAAAAGTGTCTATCCCCTCGCCAACCCTAAAGGAATTAAAAACTCATGTGAGCTTTGTGGGAAACCTGCCTTCGTACAATGCAACAAATGCAAGATAACCTACTACTGGTTAGTCAAACTAAGTAATAAACTCAACATACTTTAACGATTTTTAAATAAGTGCCATTGATAAAATCACACACTCCCTAGTGTGTCTAAATATTTCCCTTGTCTCTTTTTACCATACCTACCTTTCTGCAGCTTTCAAAAAATCTGTGGGGAAAATTTGACCCATAGTTGTTATTTTTTCTTTTTCTTAAAAACTACTCTCCTAAATCTGAGATTTTGGATTTAACCGAAAGAACGCTTTGTGTGAAGCACCCCTGTATAAGCGGCTACGCCTAAAAAATTTTCTGCGATATTTTATGACCCTTGGAAAAGTCAAAATTTTTTTACCGTTCTTTGAAATTTTTTACCGTTTGACCTTTCAGCTACCCTCTCAAAATTTTGTTACAAAATTTTTTTTAAGACCTTGGAAAAAATGAAGATTTTGTACCGTTTGTTGAAATTTTTTTGATTTTCTCGAAAATTACACTCTCAAATTTGGGTTCAATGGAAAGACCGAGTTGTGAGAAGTTCCCATACATAAAAAGCTAAGTCTGATTTTTCTACACAAAAAGAAATCTCTTATTTTGAGGAACAACTTATGTTTTGGGTGAAGCCCATTTTTTGAATTTTTGAAGTGACCTATTTCTTCCCACAGCAGTACAAAAATTCAAAAATTATCAAACAGGTACCACCAGCTTTAGCTGGGCACCTACTTTTCAGAGTTCTATGAGCTTTTGGCTACTATCTTATGTGCTGAATTCATGTGACTTCCAAAAAAATAATAATATTACTGACTGAATTTTAAGTGATCTTCAACTTAGTAATCATGATAGTTTTTTTTGCATCTAAATGAGTTTTCTAAGCAGTGGTACTCCATCTAGAGCTGAAATTGCAAAATTATATTTCTGAAAATTTTTTTTTTTTCGTACTAATTTTTGTCGGTTTACTTAGTAAGAGTAACACTAGTAAATGTTCTTCTATACGAGTTTTTGTTTAATCTTAACTAGTCTTTTTTGAGCAGAGTAAAAAAATTTCTCACTTTTTGTTTTATACATACCAAAAGTTTCTGTTAGCCATTATGAGAGGTTTTGAACAGTTTTTTTTTCGACTGATGGATTCCGTTTATTTGTTTGTCAAACTTTACGAGAAATAGTTCATAAGACTTTTTTCAGGTTAACAGAGGCGTTCAAGTCCGGGCGGGACCATTACTTTTTCGCGTACTGGAAATTTTCGGACCATTAAAAATGTTCTTGTATGTTAGCTCATTTTTGTCGGCTTAGTTCCCGTAGCGCGCACTTTTCTTGAAAGCTCAGTTATTAACTCAGCACCCTATTAGATGACATGTAGCTAATCTCCATGAGTTTTGTTTTTTCCTTTTTTATTTCAATTTTACTCCGGCTTGAATGGTTTCGGCTTTGTTTTATTGGCCTATTTGCCTGCTATAACATTTTTTTGATGAGCGAAAATAGATTGTTTTGCGTTTGTCTTCTCATGGGAAGATAATTGCAATAAAGGATAGGCTGTTGTTATAGCTCACAATTTTAGATGACAATTTTCCGGCTCAACGGGCTCATTCCAAGTTTTGTTTTTTAGTTACCTCTCGATAGTTTTGGTCTTTATGCTAATTAACTCTGGCTCTCGGTTTTCTCATCAGGTTTCCATAAAATTGAATTTCAATCAAGTCAAATGCATGAAAATTTAGTGCTTTTGTTTTGTTTCAGCGTTTTTTGAATCAGACTTAGGCTCATGGTTTCATTTATTTTATTTTTACCAGCGGAATAAAAATTACTTACTGCTCTAGTCTTCCCAAATTAGGTTAATTTTATCACCTTTGCGGTTAGCAAGCGTTATCAAATCGGAAGATAGTTTTTCTCCAGGTAAAATTTTAGTCTAACAGAATCCTTGAATAAGTTTCTGAAATCGATTTTGAGCATGTCCGAATTTTCAATACCCGTGCTTTTTTTTCCATACCCGTGGCCTCATTGTGCCGTGTGATGAGTGGAAACGTTTCTTAAGCGTGTGTGTATTTTTTTATTACATTTTATTAAATGTAACGTAATCGGGAACAAGACATTTTCCATCAAACGGTTTTTTTTTCTGACCATTGAGAATGGAGAGGAACTTCGTATTCGGTTTGTTGTTTTTTTTGTTTTCCACGCAAAATCTTGTGCCAAAAATACTCATCGGAAAGTTCCGATGATATATCACATTAAACATTTTTGAAAAAACAGCGCGATAAATTTTTTAATCATTTTGAAAAAAACTGTGTCGAGAAAAACTCGTTAGAAATTTTTGATTTTTGGTCTAATTTCGAGCGAGTAAGGTCAGCGATCAGGCTTAGAATTTTCTGAGATTGTTCGTAACATTCTGTGCTAATTGCAAAGTAACCAGCTCTCCTTGTTTTAGATTTGTAAAACAAGGAGTGACGTGCTCAGTTTCATAAAATATTTAATTGTATACTCGTTTTCATTGTTTATCAATTCTAATTTAGTTTGAAACCTGACAACAATTTTTTTCGGTTGAAAACTCAATTAAGACTGTTTTGTGTTCGGATTGGTCATTTTGGCTTTAGTTTTTGTCAGCGCTTTTGAGGTGTCAATTACATTATCTAGTACAGCGTTCAAGTTAGATTAAAGGTTTTTAAAAGAAATGCCTTTGTTTTTTTATTCTCGGTTTGATTATTTTGAAATACCCCTTTTTAAAAACTTAGAGCTTAGTTTTTTTATATGACTAATTGTATAAAGTGATTGATTTGAGATTTTTTTTGATTTTTCCTGGAGCCAAGAAGAAGCCAAGAGTTCATGCGTTTGAAACACTAGCTATTCCTGATGGTGGTGAAGTTAAATTTTTTTAATGAAATTGTTGAACCCCGATTCGCATTTTAAGTTTTTCCCCTAATAAGTGTGATTTTTCTATTAATGGAGCTTTAGGTTAGCCGTAAAACCTTATGGCTTTGGATTTTAGTCTTTGTTATTAATTGTCGAGCATTTGAATGATTTTTTTGTTCCGACTTTCGTAACGGAAGATTTGTGCTTGGGGTGGTTTTTTGTTCTTCAGGCAAATTTCGACTGTTTAACTAGCAATTTTTGATGGATTTTTTTTTCATATCATTCAAAAGATATTGTTCTGAGCTCAAATTTGAAAAGATATTTCACCTGTGATCATTTTTCGGTAAGATTGATTTTTTGGCCAATCAGGGACAACACACACTATTAAAGCTTAAGCGTGTGGGTGATGACTTTGGCGTGTGGGTGATGACTTTTTACAAAAAATCTCCAATTTTTTAAAACAAAAAACATTCTCTTTTTTTTATTTAATTTTTTCATGTTTTTACTGCTCCATAGACCCTAAAAGGCAGTCGGAACATTCAGGGGTTCGCCCTGATACGAGCAGGCTTGTTTTCATCTGTTTTTTTTTGTATAAATCTTTGCTTGAAACTTTTTCATATATTCTTTATTCATTTGTCGACTATTTCAATGATTTCTTAATTTCATTTTCCTCATAGAAAAAGTTAAATATAGAAACCTATCAAATAAATCAGCCAGAAAAAAAACACAACGAGTTTTCCTGTTTTTCGACCAAAGAAAAGGGCATCATTTTCGGACAAGGTGTTTCTAAATTTTTCATTGAATTGTCTAGGAATCCTTCTAAATTTTTCTGGGTTGTCAATCTGTAGTTTTTAGAAGTCAATGAACATAGTGAAGACTTTTATATAGTTCGTGATGATTTTTTTTAAGGAAAAGTTAAAGTTAGTTCACGCTCATATTTGAATTTTTGCGGTTTATTTTTGTTTTTGTATTTTTGTTTTCAAGTTCAGTTCATTTCCTTTGTAAAAAGGAATGCAAGCCCCAATCGAACAGCAAAAATGTTAATGTTACGAAAAACGTGATCAACTTCTAGTTTCGAAAGTGGAAGAAATTTTCAGATTTCCCAGCGGAATAAAAGTTTATTGGTTCCATTTTTTCAAATTGGGTTAACTTTTTCAAAAAATTGCCATGCATTAATTTTTCTTGGGTTTAAAGCGCTGTCAGGCCATATTTTCTTTGAAATTTGAAAGTTGAAGTTTATCTTTTTTTTGCGTTCATTGACCCTTTTTCAACTGTGTTGGCTTTTTTCGTACTAACTTTGGGTTTGTCGTTCTTTTTTCCTTGCAAGATAGCTGCTTTTAATACACGTTAGTAATGGGTCGCTAGTTAGGCTGAAAAATTTGGAATTCTATTTTGTAGTTTTTGAACTACCGAGCGTAAGCATACTACATGAAAAATTTTTGGTAGTCAGCTTATTGAAATGTCCTTTTTAGTTTTTTTAAGATGTTCGCCAGTTTTTTACAATGAATTTTTGGTTTTATAGAGCTTTTGATAGAAATGAGACTCACCATTGAAATTGAGGGCTGAAAAAGGTTTCGTTTTCCAAGTTATTGATGTTTGATAATTAAACTGAAATTTTACAAAGTCGGAATATGCACAAAACTTAGTCTGAAGTGTTTTTTTTTTCGCATAAACTTATTGGTAGAAATATAAATATGTTATTGGTAGTATTAGTTTCATTATAAAAATTTGCGGTTACTCATTGCTACCACTGAGCTATGGGCCCGTTAGTTGAATATTCAATTGAAACTATCCAATATTTTGTTTCACAGGATGATCTGAGCATATAATGAAGTCTCCGGAGAATCTTTCTTGTGTTTTATGAGATGATAAAATGCCCCTGCTGGTATTGGTTTTTATTTACGAGAAAAATACAAAGCAGAAAATGGCATAAGTTAATAGATTTTTACTGATTTAATTCGTGACGATCAATTGCGTTGGTTTTGAGTAATGCTCTGACACGAACCACGAAATCAGTTCATTTTTGGTTGGTTACAGTAGTCACGAGCACCAACGTCTGGACTGGGTGGCAATCCACGAGCAGGTCTGTTGTTACGTAGCCGAGCTCAAAACAACAGGACTGCCCTTTCTTGGAAGCGAAGATGAGAGGCAAAGGAGGAATGCGGACCGAGTGGAGAAACAGAAAGATTTGATCATGCTGACCAGGAAAACTGGACAGAAGTTCTTGTTTGAAAAGAGATTCAACGAGGCTGTCCCTGCCGCCTTGCAGTCACTGAAGCACAGCATTGAAGTGTACGGGACCAGTAGTATTGAGCTGGTAATATCTTACCTCATACTGGCAGAGGCTAGCATTGGTAAGTTTCTCATTTTCCTTCAAGAATTTCATAGATAGATATGGTTGTCTGGCAGCATTAATAATTGTTATCTTTTTTAAAGCATTTTTTAACACCAAAAAACATTATGTGAATGGCTAATCCATTAGGACTAAACATTAAGCAACTTGGATCTTTGGACCTCTAAAATTACTATCCAATTTTTAAAAGGTTGTACGGTGAATTTACTTATTCGCGGTTTGACTTTGATTTCTGATTAAATTCAGCTCATTTCCTCGGATAAAAGGAAGGCAAACTCCACTATCGAACCGCGAAAGTTGAAAAGTTGGGGGAAAAAATCAGAAATAAAAAATTTTATCCCTATTGATCCAGTTTTCTCAAATTGGGTTAATCTATCTATATTTATCTATATCTATCTATCTTTCTATCTATCTATATATCTATCTATCTATCTATCTATCTATCTATCTATCTATCTGTATGTCTGTCTCTCTGTTTGTCTATCTATCTATCTATCTATCTATCTATCTATCTATCTATCTATCTATATTTATATCTATATTTTATTTCATATTTAAATGCGAGTGACAGCTATCTCCCATGTTTAAGCATAATAATTTTGCATCTTTGAGAAAAAATTTTTTCATGCTTAAGCGATATCATATAATGCAATGCTTAAAAAATGTTCATTTTTTTTCCGCAAGGTCATTCATTTTTCAGTACTTTTTTTTCAAGGCCAAATTAAGTCAGTCTATCTGTATACCAGCTTTTTCATTTACTTTGATTATGTCAGTCGACCCGTCTCCTATTTTTTTTAACCTTCAATTTGCTTTCGACGATTGAGTTCAAAATAGTACTACTGTCAAACGGTTGTCTCCAATCTTTCTTCTTCTTCGTCTTTATCTGGATTTTCTATCTTTTAATTTGATAGAAAATTTTGGATTTTCTATCTTTTTTTTTTCGATCCTTCTTTTTCGATATTTTTTTCTATCTTTTTTTCTGTCCTTCTTTTTCGATCTTTTTTTTAATCCATCTTTTTCTTTTTTTTCGATATTTTTTTCTATCTTTTCATTTACTCGTTTCTTGTGATCTTTCTTTTTCTTTTTTCTCTCTTTCTTTTTCTATCTTTCTTTTTCTATCTTTCTATTTCTATCTTTCTTTTTCTATCTTTCTTTTTCTATCTTTTTTTCTCTCTTTCTTTTTCTCTTTCTTTTTCAATGTTTCTTTTTCTATCTTTCTTTCTCTGTCTTTCTTTTTCTATCTTTCTTTTGCTATCTTGTTCTATCATTTTCTATTTTTCTTTTTCTTTCTTTTTCTATCTTTACTTTTCTATCTTTTTTTCAATCCTTCTGTTTCAATCCTAAATCTTTTTTCTATCTTTTTCGATCCTTCACCATTTCGCCACGCTTAAGCTTTTTAAACGTAGTCTTTTTGCACGTTTAACGAAAGAATATTTTCACGTTTAAGCTGTCTTATATTGCACTGGTTAAGTTTTTTTTCGATTTTCCAGTTTGAATTCAGTGGTTATTCCACCGAGTTTAAGTTAAGCAGCCCAATACCCAATAGTGGGATGCTGTCAGGGTTACCAAATACATTGCGAATTTGACCTCCAATTAAGAATGCTCAAATCTTTGAAGTGTACGAGATACGATGGTTTTTGATTTTTTTTTCAAAATTGTTCAGAAAACTCAATGTACAAAAGAGTGTACTAAAATTAAAGTTCCCAACCCTGTAATTGGATGCTGTCAGAGTACTCACAGGGTTGCGAACATTGCATGTAAATATGACTTCTCAAATACTTGTACGTTTCGATACGACGTTTGTGGTTTTCCAAAAAGTTTTGCAAAACTTGAATTAATTTTTATTTTCAAAATTTGAAATTTTCAACCCTGTAGTTGGAGGCTATCAGACTACTCCAGGGGGTTGCAAATCTTGCCTCCAATCACGCCTGCTCAATTTCCTGTAGTTATCGAGATATGACGCTTTTTGTGATTTTTCAAAAGAAAATTCAAAAAAATCCAATTATTTTTTTTTCAAAAATTGAAATGCCCTACCCTGTAGTTGAGTGCAGTTAGTGTATTCTCATGGGTTGCGAATCCTGTCTCAAAATATGACTGGTCAAATTCTTGCAGTTCTTGAGATTTGACGTTTCTGGTGATTTTTCAAAAAATTTTCAGAAATTTCAACTTGATTTTTTTAAATTTAAAATTCCGTATACCGTAGTTGGGATTACTGTGCAGTGTGGGTACTCATAGGGGATGCGAATCTTACCTCCAAATATGACTGCTCAAATTCTTGTACGTTTCAAGATATTACGTTTATTGTGATTTAAAAAAAATTTTCAGTGAACTTGATGAATTATTTTTCTTCAAATTTTGAAAATCCCAACCCCTGTAGTTGGGGGCTATCAGACTACTCGAGGGGCTTGCAAATCTTACCTACAAGTATGAATGCTCAAATTCTTTTAGTTTTCGAGATACGACATTTTTTTGGTTTTCCAAAAAATTTTGCAAAAACTTGAATTAATTTTTATTTTCAAAATTTGAAATTTTCAACCCTGTAGTTGGGGGCTATCAGAGTACTTAAAGGGGGTTGCAAATCTTGCCTCCAAATATGCCTGCTCAAATTTTTGTACTTATCGAGATGTGACGTTTTTTGTGATTTTTAAAAAAATTTTCAGAAAACTTAACTTGTTTTTTTTCCAAAAATTTGAAAGTCAACCCTGTAGTTGAGGGCTATCAGAGTACTCTCACGGGGTTGTGATTCTTGCATCCAATAATGACTGCTCAAATTCTTGTACTCATCGAGATGTGACGTCTTCTGTGATTTTTCAAAAACTTTTCAAAAAACTAAAGTTGTTTTTTTTCTTCAAAATTTGAAAATCCCTACCTTGTAGTTGGGTGCTGTCAGAGTACGCTCAGGGGTTGCGTATCTTACCTCCAAATGTGACTGCTCAAATTCTTGTACGTTTCGAGATATGAAGTTTTTTGTGATGTTAAAAAAATTTTCAGAAAACTTAACGAATTTTTTTTTCTTCAATTTTGAAAATCCCAACCCTGTTGTTGGGTGCTGTCAGATAACGCTCAGGGGTTGTTTATCTTGCCCCCAAATATGGATGCTCAGTTTCTCGCGAGTTTTGACGTTTTTTATTTTTCAAAAAAATTTCTGAAAAATTTATTTAAATTTTTTTTCTTTGAAATTTGAAAATCCCAACCCTGTAGTTGGGGGCTATCAGAGTATTCTCAGGGGTTGCAAACCTTGCAAGTAATTCTTTTTGCTCAAATCTTTCTAGTTTTCCAGATATTTTGTTTTTTTGTGACGTTTTTCAAAAGTTTTTCAGAAACTTCAACTTTGATTTTTTAAATTCAAAATGCCTTATCCCGTAGTTGGGAGTTGGGTGCTGTGTGGGTACTCATAGGGGTTGTGAATCTTACCTCCGAATATGACTGCTCAAATCTTTTTAGTTTTCGAGATATGAGGTGTTTTTTATGTCTTTTCCAAAATTTTCAGTTAACTTAGATTTAGAAAAGTTCACAAAATTTACATATCCCAACCCTGTGATTGGATGCTGCCAGGGTACTTTCAGCATTTTTAAATCTTGTAAAATATTTGTAATTTTCGAGATTTGTCGTTTTCGAGATTTTACGGAAAATAGGAATTAAAAAAATACAATATATGAAATTACCAACCATGTGCTGTCAGAGTAAACTAAAAGCCTGCAGATCCGGTTTCCAATATATGCGGTTTTTCATGAGTTGGCAAAAATTCGAAGCACCAGAGGTGCGTTACACGATAGTTTTATCGAAAACGTGCAAATCAGAAATTGTTCTAGAAATTCAAAGAGTTTTAAGGGCATCTTCCTTTTTTGAAATTCGAAAGTTGAGATTTTTTCGAAAAAGAATTTTTTTTTTTGTTTAATTGCGTTTATTGAATCTTTTCTAACAGTCCTTTGGCTATGTTTAATTAATGGCATCCACTTTCGGCCGACCAACCCTTAAGTTTTTTCTGAAGGCCCCTTTGTTGGCAATATGAAATAATTTTGAAGGGGAGTGCGCGCCCGCCCGCCGAAAAAACGCCAACTTTTGGTCAAAGTTTTCCAAAAAGTGCCTATAAACCGCTTTTTTACTTGTTTTTCCTAATTTTAGCTTGAAGCACAGAAAATTTTGTCAAATGAGGGTCTTTATAGTGCGCTGGGACCGCTCGGAAAGTCGATGTTGACCTAAAAAAAGGTCGACAAAATTTTTTGAAAGTCTGCACCCCCTCTCCCCCGAGAAAATCATAGATCCGTCCCTGGATCAGAGTATCTATGAAAAATATGTTTAGGACTTGACAAGTTGAACCAGGCAGAGCAGTATCTCTCTCAGGCGGAGTGGACTGTTCTGAAGACAGAGGAGGTGGGCAATGACTACAAAGCCAAGCTCTACACCAACATGGGTCTTCTCTATGACGCCAAGGCCAGCTACCAGGAGGCATTAAGAAACTTCGCTAATGGGGTAAGTGGTATGCCATAGTCACAATTGATGGAATTAAGCAAAAGTGACATCATTCTTCCTGAGGAAAATAATCGAATTTGATTGCTGAGTGGTTACGTGGTAAATTCAATCTCGATTGAGTTTTACGGAATTAGATTAGCTGCTTCTGGTATGTATTAAGAGTCGATGAACGTAGTTCAGACTCTTATATTGATCGCGATTTTTTTTTTCGTTTTTTAATGAAAATTCTAAAAAAGTTTCTCAAACTGACTTTTTCGCGGTTTGACTTTCTGTGTAATTCTTCTGTTGCTATCGAAAAGCAAAAGTGCAAAGGTCACGAAAAACGTGACCGACTTCTATTTTTTTTTTTCAGATTAAAAAAATTCAAAAATCAAGTCAGTATTTTTTTGTTTATTTGAGTTCATTAATTATTTTATCCAACTGTCACCTAATCGAAACATCTATCTATTATATATTTAAATGCGGGCTTCACTATCTCGCCATGTTTAAGCCTTTTCAGCGTATTATTTTTGCATGTTTAAGCTATACCGTATAATGCAATGGTTAAGATTTTTTTATATTTTCTCTCAAGGATTGCGAATCTTGTCTCCAATTATGACTGCTCTAAACCTTAAGCTATATCTAAACCTTAAGTTTTTTGTGTTTAAGCTACATCGTATGTTGCAATGGTTAAGGTTTTTTCTCAAGCATTGCGAATCTTTTCTCCAATTATGACTGCTCTAAACCTTGTAGTTTTCGAGATACGACGTTTTTTGTGATTTTTTTCAAAATTTTCAAAAAACGTGATTCAATTTTTTCTTCAAAATTTGAAATCCTCTACCCTGTAGTTGGGTGCTGTCAGGGTACTCTCAGTGGTTGCAAATCTTGCCTCCAAATATGACGGCTCAAATCTTTGTAGTTTTCGAGATATGACGTTTTTTGTGATTTTTTCAAAACAAGAATTCAAAGCAAGAATTCAAATGCCAATTCTCAACCCTGTAGTTGGGGGCTATCAGAGTACTCTCAGGGGTTGCGAACCTTGCCTCCAATTATGAGTGCTCTAATCCTTGTAGTTTTGGAGATACGATGTTTTTTGTGATTTGTTTTCAAAAATTTTCAATTAACTTGAAATTATTTTTTCAAATTTTGAAATTCTCTACCCTGTAGTTGGGCGCTGTCAGGGTACCCTCACTGGTTGCGAATCTTGCGTCCAAATGTGACCACTCGAATATTTGTAGTTCTCGAGATTTGACGTTTTCGGGATTTGAGTTTTTAAAATTTGAAAATACCAACCCTGTAAGATCTGGTTTCCAACCCTGCAGATCTGGTTTTCAATATATGTGGTTTTTCATGAGTTGTCAAAAATTCGAAGCACCGGAGGTGCGTTACACGCTAGTTCGATTTAAATTGGTAGTTTTTAGATCTACTACGCGAGCGAGGAGTATGGAACAGACGACATAAGGACCTCCTCTGCCTACTTCTACATGGCCAATGTATTCCTCAAGCAGAACAGGCCAGAAGTCACTGGCTCCATGTACAAACAGGTGAATGAAAAAGATAAACAAACATCATTAGCTCTAATCGTTTTATGAAGTGACAATCGTTTTATGACAAGAGACAATACTACTATTGTTTTTTCCCTATTCAAACTGATTGTCTTTATTTGGGCTAGTCTCGAAGTTATTGCTAGGGTTTTAGTGCAAATCCAGAAAGTTACAGTACTGGGAACAAGAAGTCATTGTGAACATGTTTTCTGACCTAAGAGAGGCACTGGTGGCCCCCTTACTGTTTTGTGACATATTTTTGGCTGACCGACGCTCAAATTTACATAAATTTTTGGGCTGTGCGCGCTGGAAACGCGATTTATTGGTTAAAACCTTCCTAAAAGTTACTGAAAACGTCGTTTTTGGCCTGTTTTGCTTTAATTTGAGTCAGCCTGAGATAGATCTTAATGGTCTTCCGGCAGAGCTCAGAAAATCAATATGATCGATTTAAATACAAGTTCTAATTTTTTGATATATTTAAAAAAAATCTTCACCTCTTCGAAAAAATGCTAAATTGGCCCGTGCAGTCATGTGGATTTGCTTTTTACTTTATGTATTTTTTCATTCATTGCTTAAAGTTTTATATGCTTGTTTAGGTAGTTGAGATTTGGCAGCAGAAATTGGAGGAGCTCTGTTCGGCCAAATTAAGCAGACCCAGCACCACTGCTGAACAGAAGAGATCCATCCTGGGCAAGAAGGGCACAGGAGGGTCAACAGACCAGTCTCTGGGCTCAGTCGACGGAGAACTGGGTTGGTTTGCTTGCTCGTAAAGAAAAAAAGAGAAACTCGTAATTGAAACGCCGCCTGCTTGACAACTTTTTTAAGGAATAGCTTGATTAGTTGTTGACCAAATCTAAGTGGCAGTTTGATTGATTGGATCTTGTTAACTATCACCCCCCTATTTGCAATAGGGCGGGATAGTTGATAGTTAACAAGGTACAAATTTCGTATATGCTTAGCTTTTCAATTCTTTCTTTACGTTGGGGGGGGGGGGAGAGATTACAAGGAACCATAGGGGGGATAGTTAAGATTGATTGAACTTTTCATTGATGTGGCCTGATACAATTCCTCAGACCTTGATACAGCGAGTGAGACTCTCCTTAGGAACTTTATTCTGTTTTTTTTAAAGCTGTATTTTTTCACCAGACATTGCGCAGCAGGCGGAGGCTAGACAGGTGTTGTCTTCTATCTACGAGTACTGGAGTGAAAAGGAGGTGGATGTGGATGGGACCTCTCTAGCCACCCTCCTCCTCACTCTCGCCTACTTGGAGTTCTACCTGGACAACACCCCACAGGTAACAAACTACATCTTAGATCATTATGTACTTGAAAATCCGTCGAAGATGTTGTATTTTGATATTGCGGGAATCTTCTTACGCATTATTTAAAAAAAGACAACCCATTACCATGCCAGTATGATTTCTGACAAATTGTTAGCTCTAAAAATTCAGTTTTTCTAAAAATTCAGTAAAAATTCAGTGCCGTAATTTTCGTTAACGTTTTGCATTTAGTTACCAAAAATTAATTTTTTAAGGTTTATACCCGAATTTTTGTCTGTGCTATAATTTCCAAACATCCCAAGGCCCTGTCAGGCCTGTTGTCGCCTAGTTTGATAGTAATTACTCACTCACATGTTCATACACGAGTGGTTTCAAACTTTTCTGTTTAAAAATGATACATTTTCTTAAAGAGTGTGGATCTTCTGGCTCGAGCGAGAGACACGCTGGATAAGACAGACTCTCTGGGATTCGAAGGAGATGAGCTAAAAGAGACCATTGAAGTGGTCGCTTCTCAGATCGGAAATACACCAGCTGCGCTGAGGTCAACGGGGTCCAAACAATAGTCAACTAAAGAAGGATTCGAAAATGTTCTATTTGTGAATAAGACACTTAACTGTACAAATATTTTTGTAAAGTGTATAAAAAGCTAACTTTGTTTATATTGTACAGCATCAATAAAGGTTTAGTAGTTCGATTTGTGAATTCGGAACACTAATTTGTTAAAAAGAAGTGTTTTTCAGCTTGCGGTAAAACTATTTGAAAAAAAAAATCAGTTTTAAGACAATTTCAATAAAAATCAACCATATAGTCTTTAAAGAACTACAAAAAAAGTTTTTTCAAATTTGTAGATTTCTCTCCGTGGTCTGACGTAAAACTAGAATTTAAGCATATTCGACAGTCCTAGGATTATAAGCAAATTGGGCAAGAGTTTTTGTAGAAAAATGAATAGAAAAACAAAAATTCAAAAACTTTTTTTTTAATTTACAGAAAGCTTTTGATTCGCAAAATGGCACTAGGAAAATACAAAAACTAATTTTACTTATGTAAAACAGTCTTCAGTGCTTAAAATTGGCAAAGAAAGCTGTTGAGAGCCTGCTCGCTCGCTTTTACGCTGGAAATTGAAAAAAAAACCAAAAATTTGAAAGCAGTTCTCGAAAGAGCAATTTTTTGAAGTTTGTTAATGTTCGAACCACGACTTAAAGGACTTCAATTTGGTGTATCATTCGATTCATTTCGATGATTTTTTTGTGGTACCTGATTTTGCGTGGAAAACAGAAAATAGAAAAATAAAAAACACCCGAAAAAAATGCTGAGAGAAATTAGATTTTCATAGGGACTTCGACAATTGGTCTGAAGTGACTAAAGATGGTGTTTAGATAAATCAGGGTTGGCTAGAAAAAGCTGATTGACATAACTTGGTGAAAACAAAACATAATTCAGAAACATTTTCTTTACACCACTTTTGTGTCGTACAATGTTACTGTATCCACTTTTTTCCATTTTAAGTCAAATTTCAAGTTTATTTTGTGGAATTCAGTTTTACACATGCGAGCGTAGTGTAAAATTGCTATGATTATTTTTTCAAGCTAAGTCACGAATTTTTTTTTTGCCTAATTTGGTGCACACTTACGGCTTTTTGGTAGCATTTGTCTCTTAGTAATTACGCTTGCGATTAGCAAAGTGTTGCCAAACTGGAGTATAGACTTTTTTCGGGTTAACAACGTGTTCAACAGAATCACTTGAATCAGCTAGGTGCGAAACTGGCGGGGCCTGTTTTTTTTTGCTAGGGGAATTAATCCGTTTTTGAAAAAATTGTCGGCTTATTATTGTTTGCTTATGTTTTGTCGGCTTAGTTGCCATATTAAAGATTTTTTTTCTTGCATTATAGTTGCTTTTAGTGTTCTAGTTAACTTCTGTTGTTTTTTATAATTTTACTAAAGTTGACTCCGTATCTATATCCGTGTATAACGACTCAAAAGTAGGTCACTAAACCGATAAAAATGGGTCAAAATTTTTCAGGCAAAATAAATTTTTCGAATTATTTATGTATTCTTCGATTCGAAAAATTTATTTTGCCTGAAAGATTTTGGCCCATTTTTAGCGGTTTAGTGACCTAATTTTGAGTCGTTTCAATGGAAACATATTTTTATGCATACCTGTGGATCGAGCAAAACGCTAATTTTTTTGAAAGAATTTTTTCAAATGAATGGGTTATACATGATTTAAAAAATTGGATATTCCAATGTAATAAATTGAAAGATTTGACCTTTTGGCTGCCCACCTATTTTTTCAGACCCGTATAGACCTAAAATTATTGTCTTTTTGGTGGATTCTTGGACTTAATTCAAGTTTCCAAAAACGTACTGCTAATTCTGAATTATTTATTTTAATCAAACTGAATTGTTTTAATCTTTCGAGCAAAAACTTGTTTCCCGGAAATTTTGAATTTCGCATCAGTATAATTTCGCATGAAGTCCTACCTTTCGCAGAAGTATAATTTGAAACATATTATCAAACAGGTACCTCCAACATAAGCTGGGCTACTAGTGCTTAGAGGCAAAGATGCTAGCACACGAGCTGCTTAATCTCTACTCGGAGATCCAATTTAGATTCGCAGAATTTTAATAACGATTGCGATTAGCTAGCGTTATCAAATCGGAATGTAGACTTTTTTCTGGGTTACCAACTAATTTATCAAAATCAGTTGAATCACTTATTCAAGTTCAGCTTCACTTAAAACTGATCATATTCCGCTTCGCTTTTTGTTCAGTTGCTAATTTGAAACTCAAATGTCTTGTTTGGCATAATTGCCTTTAGTTCCTGTTTGATAAAAACAGGTATTTTGAAAATGTATCAGATTGGATTTTCATTTGATTTTTTTGAGAAGCTTTGGAAAATTTTACAATTTTTTGAAAAAAATTTAGTTCTTTCTTAAAAACTTTCTACCAATTTTAAAAAGGGTAATCGATAAAAAGATCTTCTACGTCATTGTGTGCCTGATTGCTCAGCTGGTCTCTACTTGTTTTACTCCTTTGTTTACAGCTGTCGAATCGAAAAAGTCTGTGTGGGGATATTTGACCGATATTTTTGATGTTGCTTTCGTTTTCTCAAAAAATTAGCCTACCAAGCTTGGAATCTTATTTTTTTTGAATCAAACGAACTTGAAAAGCTCCCTCCTATGAGCAATTATCCTCAATTTTTTTTAAACATTAAACTATGGCCATTGGAAAAAAAAGTTTTTTTAACCGTTTTTTGATTTTTTTAACTTCTCTCGGGAACTATCCTGCCAAATCTGATATCATAGGTTCAATTGTCACAACATATTGCTTAAAATTTACTTTTTTGGTTTGCTACGCCCAATTTTTTTGTGAAAAGTGTGATTGCTTTCAAACAAGTGATTGGTTTGAAACTTCGACCGTTTTTCAAGTTTTTGACTTTACTCGAAAATTGCTGTGCCATGTCACATCTTAAGTCTTCACTCGAGATATCTCATTATGGAAATTTTTTCTTCTTTACCGGCCTTGACTTGTTTTTTGCAGAAAAAACTTGTCGATATCGGAAACTCAAGTTCTTGAACTTTGACCGTTTCGTAGGTGTCCTTCATCAAGACTTATGAAAATTATGGTTCAGTTAGTTTTTTCAACGATTGTCATTTTTTTCGACTTTTTGTGATTTCCTTGTATCAAAAGTGGTGCAAAGCTCCACTTAGCCTCTGTATTAGTTTTATTTTCCAAAATTTTTTTTTGACCCATTTAGCGCTTCTTTTTGCGCTTTTCTTCCTTTTGTTTGAGAAGTGCAGCTTCACCTCTGTTTACACGGTTGCGATAAGCAAGCGCTTTAAAGTCAGATTATAGGTTGTTTAAGTTAGCAACTATTTCAATCAAAATTAATGAACCATTCAGTTGGTATAGTTGCTTAAATGTAAAGTCTGAGCAGCTTTTTTTTTTCTGCTCGTGTGAGCAGTTTATACTGCTGTTCCAATTAAACCGACATTTCATTTTTTTTCATTATTGAACTCCAGACGGTGAGCATAGTGTCATATTACTAACTCTTCTTCTCTCCAAACGTACTCGCATATAGCAGTACTTTTCGGTGGAAATTTTGTTGCTTAATATTGGCAGTTTGGCAGTTTAGTATCATGGATTTTCCAAATTATCCATTACTTTTGTTTAGATTCTGTAAGAGTCAGTGACACAGATGAGCACGGCAGTTGACTTGAAAAGTCAGATGTCTGGTGGTTGAAGCTCAAATTATTTTTCAAAACTGCTCTCCATTTTCACTTTTTTCTCATCTTTGATCTTTTTGAAATTACTTGTTGTATTGAAGCAAGAAAACGAATTATAGAGTGCAGTGTAATAAATCCAACCGTATCGATAGACATACCCGCTAACTGCATTGCTAAATTTAGGATTTTATTACAGACAACACCGATGTCAATTATAATTGACAGGCAAGTCTCCACACATCTTCAAGAACAATACATAAATTCACAAAATAACGCTATGACGTAGGGTTGGCCAATGAACTTGAAACGAATGTGAAAAATTATTAGGAACTGAGTTAGCTGCAGCGCTGGTACTCTTGCAATCATGAGCGTTTTCTATATAGCTTTTTCTTTTTTTATATACGTATCAATGTATAGTTTTATTTTTATAGTTAATTACGCTTGCAAATGGCAAGCGTTGTCAAACTGGAATATAGACTTTTTTCGGGCTAACAACTTGTCTAACAGAATCACTTGAATAACTTATATCTTGGTTCATAATGAATTCAAGCCTCTATTGGTTAACAGCCTACTTAGCCTGGAGGTAACAAATACGCCTTGGACGGCAATGGTCCTGTGTTAGAATCTGTTCTTTTTTCAAACGGGAAATATTCTGTTTCAACTAAAATTGTCTGCCATTTATTTGTTTGCTTATCTCGACCGCCTAATTATCACATCTTGGATTTGATTTTTTTTTGCTGTGCGCATTTTTGTTAAGTTATTTCTAATGTTTGTTTTACTTCTAAAACATGTAATTTTACATTTATCTTGATTTCGTATTTCCTTCTAATTTTTATTTCGTTAAAAAAATTACTCGGCCTAAATTACTTTGGCCTATTTTTTTAAATAGATTTAGTGACCTTATTTTGGGGTGTATCAAGGAAAACACAGTTTTTTGCTGCCCTCCGCATTTTTCAAATTAGTTGTACTTTTACCAGTAGGTTTGTTCAAATTTCAATTTTTTTTTCGTTATTGAAAATTATTTACAATTTTATTGGAAGGTTTTTAGTTTCTCTCAGAAACTTCTTTCTCAGAATATAGGCTGTTTAAGTTAGCAACTATTTCAATTAAAATTAATGAACCATTTAGTTGGTATAGTTGTTTAATTGTAAAGTCTGGGCAGCTTTTTTTCTGCTCGTGTGCAGCTTATACTGCTGTTCCAGTCAAACCGACATTTCATTTCTTTTTCATTATTGAACTCCGGATGGTGAGCATAGTGTCATATTACTAACTCTTCTTCTCTCCAAACGTACTCGCAGATAGCAGTGCTTTTCGGTGGAAATTTTTTTGCTTATTATTGGCAGTTTAGTATCATGGATTTTCCAAACTATCCATTACTTTTGTTTAGATTCTGTAAGAGTCAGTGACACAAATGAGCACGGTAGTTGACTTGAAAAGTTAGATGTCTGGTGGTTGAAGCTCAAATTTTTTTTCAAAACTGCTCTCCATTTTCACTTTTTTCTCTTCTTTGATCTTTTTGAAATTACTTGTTGTATTGAAGCAAGAAAACGAATTATAGAGTGCAGTGTAATAAATCCAACCGTATCGATAGACATACCCGCTTACTGCATTGTTTAATTCAGGCTTTTACAGACAATACCGAGGTCAAATATAATTGACAGGCAAATTTCCACACATCTTCATGAACGTTACATAAATTCACAAAATAACCCTATGACGTAGGGTTGGCCAATGAACTTGAAACGAATGTGAAAATTTATTAGGAACTGAGTTAGCTGCAGCGCTGGTACTCTTGCAATCATGAGCGTTTTCTATATAGCTTTTTCACTCTTTATATACGTATCAATGTAAAGTATCAAGTATTTTTATTGTTAATTACGCTTGCAAATGGCAATCGTTATCAAACTGGAATATAAACTTTTTCGGGCTTACAACTTGTCTAACAGAATCACTTGAATAACTTATATCTTGGTTCATAATGAAATCAAGCCTCTCTGAGTTAATATCCCACTTAGCCTGGAGGTAATAAATACGCCTGGGGCGGCAATGGTCCTGTGTTAGAATCTGTTTTTTTTTCTGCCATTTATTTGTTTGCTTATCTCGACCGCCTAATTATCACATCTTGGAATTGATTTTTTTTACTGTGCGCATTTTTGTAATGTTAAATATAATGTTTGTTTTACTTCTGAATTATGTAATTTTACTTTATCTTGATTTCGTATTTCCTTCTAATTTTTATTTCGCTAAAAAAATTGCTCGGCCCAAATTACTTCGGCCTATTTTTTTATAGATTTAGTGACCTTATTTTGGGGTGTATCAAGGAAAACACAGTTTTTTTGCTGCCCTCCGCATTTTTCAAATTAGTTGTACTTTTACCAGTCGGTTGGTTGAATTTTCAATTTTTTTTTTTCGTTATGGAACTTATTTTCAAAAAAGGGTATCAATCGAAAAAGCGCCTTCTCCCTTGTGAGCCTGCATACTCCTCTAGAGCTTTTTTACTTGACCCCTGTGTCTATATTCTACAGAAAATTCGCAGGAGAATATTTGACCCATATTTTTATGGGGGAATATTTGAACCAAATTTTTGATATTTTCGTTTTCTAAAAAACTATTTCTCTCAAATCTGAGTTTTTGGTCTCATGAAAAAAAAAACAGTTTCGAAAAATTTCTAGCATATGAGGCCACGTCCATTTGTTTCACACATAAAGTTATCGCCCTCGGAATAGTCAAAATTTTGATTGTGACTGTTTTGTGAATCTTTTCGGTTTTTCTCGAAAACTAAACTCTCAAGTCTGATATTGTGGGTTTAATGGAGATAACGCGTAGAGAAGCTGCCTGGCTTCAGCGGTCACTGAAAACGTTTTTTCACTGAAAAAGTTATCTTCCTCGGAAAAGTCAAACTTTTGATGTTTTGACTGTTATTAAATTTTTTTGAATATTCTCAAAAACAGCCCTGCCATATCTGAGATTTGGTTTCAATTCAAAGAACGGATTTCAAGAAGCTCATTTCGATATGTGACAACGCCCATATTTTTCTGACACCATAAGTTATGGCTCTCGGAAATGTTGATTTTTGACCGTTTTTTAAGTTTTTTGTTCTCGAAAACTACCACCCTAAATCTAACATTTTATGCTCAATCCAAGTTACAGGTAGCGTGAATTCCTTCTGCATAAGGTGCTACGCTCTACTTTTTCACACAAAAAACTATTTTTCTCGGAAGTAATCAAATTTTAGATTTTTTGAGTGCTTTTTGGACTTTTCTCGCTAGCTATGTTGCAAAATCTGATATCAAAGGTTTAACCGAAACAACAGTTTTCCTGTTTTTTTTTTCATTCATTTTCCCATTGCGTTGTCTTTTTGTTGTCTTTTTAATCCTCCTTATTATCACCTCACCCATCTTTGTGAATGCTTTGCGTTGCCGAGTTGATGTACTCGCCGGTGTTTTAATAATGGTTTCACGATTCTTTCGCCTCCGGTTCCGTTTGGCTTGTTTTCTCTTAAAGTGTCCGCTCATTCACCCGCCATTTTTTATTCTTGCCCTTTTTCGGCAGTCTCGTCTGTATTATCATCGTTCGATTCCTCGACACGTCGTTTTTTCTGTTTGCTGCTGCCCGTCGTTTTTCTTGATCGCTATTTGTCCATAGGTTTTGCCCCAGACTGTTCAGCTTCGATTGGTAGGAGCTCTAAATTTTCCGGCCTGCCTGTACACTTATTGATGGGCCTGTCGTGTTGGACACTGGATCTAATCTAAACGCGACCTAACTTCGTCTCAACAAATGGACTTTTTTCCAATGTTACACAGTGTGTTGTCAATTATTCATTTTTCTCACCAGGTTTTTTTTAAATATCTGGTGGGTTCTTTGGGGACTTTTAACTGAAGGCATTTAGGTCTATTTGTTAACGGGTTTTATATTTTTTTCTGTTTTACCTTAGTTAGATGACAACGTAGTATTTAAGTAACGTTATGGTTCTTTGGATCCTTTCTGTTACTCTGTGGTCTCGAACCGGTGACTTGAATAACACACAGCGCTCAATGTTACAGAAAAGTTGGATTTTTTCCGTAACAAATCCGTCGCTTTGTCCATATGCAGTTTTTGCATGTGCCCGTGAGCCGCGATAGATTTTCTGAGAATTCTTAGGTCATGCCTAGACTTGTTACTTGAGCATATACGCTAAATTCCAGTGTGAAAAAACATCAACTAGTACAAAAGAGTATTTTTTCGGCCATTCATATAGTTTTACGGGTCCCTGAAAACCGAATTACTCAACTTCATTTGGTTCCCTTGGTATATAGCTTTACCCATAGGCATATTGGGCTTGAGATTTTTCACTGCTTCTGGGCATTGTTTGCAGTATTTTGAGGTTGCAGCTAAAACTCGATGTATTATTAACATCCAAATGTTCTTGCGGCCGCGTACATCTTGTTCCAACCGTGGTGGTGAAAGTGTAGCTGGTTCATCATCGCCATTGATAGTGCCTTTGGTATTGCCAGTCTGCCGTTCTTACACAGGCAGTTTTCCCAAACCGCAAAATCGTGGTACTGATGGTCGTAGTATTGGCCCAATTTGGTTATGATTTCTTTAGCCTGTAGACCACAATTACGAATTGCACATCGTAATCTCGTATCATTTTCAGTATTGGGTTGTTTTCCAGATTTTCCTCCACTAATTTCAGAGACAATATTTCCGGTTGCTCATTTTTCTGCAGTATTATGAAGTCCTGGTTATTACCGAGTGCACTCAATTTTCCGTGTTGATAAAAGAGTAAGATAAACCAGGAAAATTTTTTTATGTACAAATTTTTTCGGGCGTACACTTTAATTTCTCAATATCAGCTATTCGAGCTTTAGATTGGATGCGGTTTTGCCAGATTGTTAAGAACAACAGTTAATTTCACATTTTCTGATTGGGTTGAGATTTTTATTGTTTCAATACCATCTGATTTGTCGGGTGTTGAAGTGGAAAAGTTTTGAGGCGTCTTTGAATTCTGAGCAACTTGAGAGTAACTCTACACACAACCCTGAGAATGAGGTCTGACTTTTCGGTTACTGTTTTTGCATATATCTAATAGGCAAGTTCCACGATTCTTATTGGTTGATTTTTTCAGCATTACTTCATGCCCTTGCTCGGCTTAAATGAGTGACAAGTTTTATTCGCGTAATCATTACTGAACACGTTCTTATTGGCTGAGACGAATTTGCATGAACGTACATCCTCTACCATTTGGTTTTGGCAACATTGGCTAGAGTTTCTCCCCGTGCTTCCTCTGGTGTCTTTTTTCCCTTGGCGGATATATTGTCCTGTCATAATTTGAATTTTCGGCAACGGAGGTCGCCTGCCTAGAAAAAAATCTTGAAAAGTAATCCACCATTCCCATTTTGGCTCATTGCCGATGTAACTGTCGGTCACTCGAATTTGTTAATTTACTCTCCTCTCTCTTTCTCTCTCTTCATTATCTTTCTATCTCTCCTCTCTCTCTCTCTCTCTCTCATTTTTTTTGTCTGCAAAAGGCTTCCTGTACATGAGCTGTATGGCCACTTCAATACCTCACCTGTCAGTTTTTCTTTTCGAAAAAGCAATTTTAAAGAAATGAAATTTGATCAGAGGGGCTTGTTAATTACTAAACATTGAACATTCAAAATGAGTTTACATTTATTGGAATGAAAAATTCTGCAAACTAAATCAAATCACAATTAAAAACATCTATTTTTCCAACGCTTTCTGCGTTTTGATATTTCAATTGAACAGACTCCAGTCTTTTTTTCCCGAAAGCGAAGGAATGCTTATTAAATCACAAATTTTGAGAAAAACAGCGGTTAAAAATGATAGGTTTTGTTTGATTACATAACAGAACACAACTCTATCTTAGAATTGTCTTAAGTTATGCTCAAAGTTCTATAAGCATAACCAGACTTATACTGTTGACTTCGCGACAGAGCTAGTACTCTGGCCAAACGTAAATGATCCTTGAGAGGGGTCTCTAGATCGAGCCGATTTCTCCTGATTTTGGTAGGTGCTGTTTGGAAACCTGCTCGTAGTTCCAGTCCTGGTCGGTTCCTGCATCTGAATTGGCCTGCCTCTTCGCATCTGTTCTCGGTTTTCTCTCGGTTCACGAATACATCGGCGGCAGAACAGTCGGCGAATGGCCGAGCGGATCCGAGGAGAAAGAATGATAATTACAAGTGGGTTCAGAGCCGAATCGAGACATCGGAAAGCGATTGAGTTCGAGACCACTAGGAACCCGAACAGTTCGCTTCCGAACAGGTTCATTGTGCCGCGAGGACTCGTTGAATATATATAGAGTCGGGAAAAGTGAAAGGGGAAGGTGAAAATTGCGAACAGCATGACGTTCAGTGCGAGCATGGACACGACGTTCATTCGGCTTTTAGCCGAGTGAAGCTGACTGGTTTGATTGGTTTGTCGTGACACTGGTTGCGAAGACTGTAGTTTGCAGTTGCTTCTGTGATGAGATGTAGTGTGCACTTGTAGCCGGTTCGGATTTGCTCGGTCAGTTTCGTCCCTGTCAGAGTTGAGAGAATCGTTGATCGTGCTGCTCTTCTCAGCTTTTGATGAAGTTTTCACACTGTGTGCACCTGAGAACAAATCCAGTTTTATTGCATGTGGGCAGACTTAGAGCTAATTTAAACTGATCAGAAAAAAAACAATAAGTCGGAACAATAACCACCCAATTTGAGAAAAAAATCTTCAATATTTTTGTCCGTTTAATTTAAGTGGACACTATGTACGGCTTCATGAAAGAATTTTACTCTTTGCCGCCCATAAAATCCCCATTTGGTGTTATATTACGCCATCCAGTTTTGTCAAAAAAAATACCCTGGCTGGTTCAAACTATTATTTTGCGCATTGAGTACTTATGATTTTTTGATTCGATGGGTCTAAAATTGTTGTTGAAAAATATTTTCTGAAAACGCCCTTTTCATCGAACATTATAGATCCGCCCCCTGCATGTATCGTGCGTCATAAAAGTAAGGGTGAAGAATCAGCGAACCGGAAATCATAATGGCCTGCTGTCGGATGCTGTTTCGCAGCTGGCGTATCACGACCGAGTACACGACTGTCATACCAGCCAATGGGACTGCGTAGAACAGCAGGGTCTCTGCAATGTATATCTCAATGTGTTTGTCCGGATTGTAGCAGTTCGTGGATCCATTGTACTCCAGTTCGACGAGAGTAACCGAAAACAGCAATCGGCCCGAAAGAATTGCTGGCAGAACCCACGCTAGGACAGCCGCCACAATGAGTTTTCGCCTGCTCAGCACCGATGAGGCGGAAAGGGGTCGAGTTATGGCGATGTATCTGACAACAAAAAGAAAACTAACTCACATGTCACAAACAGGTAGACTCACAAATTGACTGATCCATTTTGCAGCCATGTGTAACTGCCAGCACTGAAACTAGCAGAATATGCTGAGCCCAATGAGGAGCACAGAGAGAACTGTAAAGCTCGCTAAAAATAACTATCGGATTTTCAACTCTTTGTTTTTCGGTCTGCAAACAGTCAACATTGAGCCAACTTCTCAGAAAAACCCAAGCTGCTTGTTCAAATCATTTTGCACGGATATGTGGTGAGATATTTGATTGAACAGCTTTTAGAAAATCATAATAAAAAATTAGCAGGTTCTTTTCAGAGTGTCACAACGTTTCGACCACGTAATAAATTTAGTATAGAATAAACTTACACACTCAAAATAAGACAAAAATATGGTACAGCTGTTATTCTTGTCTTCGCCGAATTATTCAAACTTGTTTCACAAGTTTTTTTGAATCATCGTCATCCATATAAATTTTTAATTCACCTCAAGAAATATTTGCCAATTTTTTGTCAAGCAGAAAAGTTTGAGTAAAAGTTGCCACTACAAAATCATTTTGAGCTACAATAAACGGTGTTACAAGAGGCACAGTGCGTGGTCGGATTTTTTTCATACTATATATGAACGATTTCAAGCCAAACATTCGAAAAATATATTCGAACCATTGAGTTTGCAAATGATAAATCTGGAATTTGTGCGAAGAAAACTCGTCTATTTTAAAAGTTAACTTTCAAATAAGACTGCTCGTAGCAAGGTAAAACCCTAGTTGTTCTGACTACCTTTTGAGTGGTCTCGGATAATTTGGTAGATTAAATATTGGCAAAGCTATGAAATTTAGGCTGATAATATCAAAAATTAAGTGATTCAATTTGAGTCGAGTATGGAGTTATTAGTGGTGTGCACAGTCTGCTGGCAACATGCAGCTCAAAATATCGATCTTCCGAGGAAACAGAGTTTTATAAAAGTGGCCTGAACAAAAAACCACCCCGAGCATATATAAGTCGGAACTATGCAGGATAAAAGCTGTCGTCCAAAATTGTATTTCTGGTATAAACTTATGCAACCAAATTCGACGAATTCTCGGGCTTTTTTCTGAGCCTTCAATTTCTTCTACTGTAAGTAATGCTGTTTATTTTTTTTTCTCTACCACTTTGCAAGTTTCTGCAAACCCCATGTTTTATTTTTTTTTAGTTTGCGCCCTTAGATGTTAAAAGGTAGTCTGAACCTTCAGGGCTTTCGCCTGGTATTTGCAGTCTTTTTAAATTTTCTAGCAGATTGTTATCGCGGTAAAATAATTACGTAAATTACCCCCATTGATTAGTATTTCCGTTTTAAACTGATGCTATTTTGAAATTCAGCTGAACATAGCCAAAGGTCTTCAGAGAAACTTACGGCATCTGAGCATATGTTGAGCATATTTTTCTCAAAACATATTTTCAACAGAACATATTTTTAACAAAATGCAAAGCTAGAGCGGAAAAAAACGAGTAAAAAAAATCATAATAAATTATTGTATTAGCACGATAACAAGATACAGGAAAATTGCATAAATTGGCGACTAATCTGAACGCTAAGACTACATTTTGTCGTACGAAAAATTTTTCAACAACACATTTTTCCGCCTCTTTGGGAAAGTTTTGACAAAAAATCAAACTTTTTTGCGGCATGCTTTCCCCTTTCAGATCTATCATGTTTTAACCCATAGACAACTTAGGGTGAGTTGGCAGGAATTTGATGTCATAAAACAAAATTACAGGAAAACTCTATTGATAGAGTCATGATAGAGTCAAATTCCTAAGGTCAGGGGGAAATCCGACAACCCTTAATTTCGCCTCTGGTTTCTCGGGTGTTTCAAACTTCGTGCTCAAACACATTGGGAAAAAAAAGTTGGAACTGACCTATTTTTTTTCCAGATTATCTGGTTTTTTTAAAAGTTTTTATTGCTATGCCAGAGAGAAATTATTGGTTTTTCACAGAGAAATCTGAGAAATCAGTTTGCCATTACTGATTCAGGATCTGATCTGAGGCATGTTATTCGCGGTCAGGGGGAAAAAATTGATGAAACAGACTTGAAAATCTGAGTCCTATAAAAGCTTCGAACCTTTTTTGAATCAAGGTTTACTTTCAGAATTCGCGCTGAATCATCTTCTGAATGCTAAAAATCTTAAATCCCTAAGGGTTCGAACGAACACTCAATCAGTAGCTCTCCAATCATGCACGTTTTTTCTTCGCCAATGTCGCTGAAAATTATCTCAAAATAGATTTTAACATTAGTAAAAGCTCACCATAATAAAGCATCTTTGTGCGTACAATAGCCTGAACTGCATAAATATTTCTTGATATTTTTGATGATTATCTTCTCTTTAATTAGTGGAAAATCAAAAAGTTATCGATAATTCACTGCTCTATTTTTCTGTGAACTGTGCTGCATTTCAAAATACTATGTGTTATTGCTAAATCTGCAAGATCAACGCGGGAAAAAAACAGGTATTCATACTGTTTCACGCAATGACTTTGTGTACGCACAAATAGCCTGAATCTCTAGTTTTGGATATATAAATGCAGGGGCGGATCTAAGACTTTCTCGAGGGGGGGGGGGGGGGGGGGGGGGTTTCAAAAAAAAATTCGAAAATTTTGACGACCTTTTTTTTTAGGTCGACCAAATTGATTTTTCGAGCACTGTTGGCACTGTTTTGCCCCTATTTTGGCAAAAGTTTCTGCGCCGCAGGCAAATTTTTGAAAAAACAGTCAAAAAAGCTGTTTTTGGGCACTTTTTGAAAAATGTTGACAAAAATATCGAGTTTTTTTGGCGCGCGCTCCCCCTCAAAGTTAGTATATATTGGCGCCGAAGGCGCTTTTAGAAAAATTTTAGGGTCGGTCGGCCAAAAATCGATTTCTGAAAAACTATCAAAGGGGGGACCCTTTGGGTCGGCAAGGGGTCGAATCTCTGAGGGAGGAAAGCGTCCGCCCCCCCGCCCCCCCCCCCTAAATCCGCCCCTGTATAAATGCTTTTCGTTGAGCTGTAGCCTAAGGAATTTCAACTTCATAGTATGCCTAGCTCGGCTTCCACCAGAAAAAAAATGAGAAATTTTTTCTGGAAACCAATTGGCTGAAAGAATCTGTTACTGATTCAATTTTTATTAACACAAGAAAAACGATCAAATTTAGTGATAATTTGCAGCTTTTAAACAAGTGTAACACTTGAGCTATTAGTTGCCACCGCTGTATTTTCTCATGTAACCTTTTTTTAAGTTTTCTCGGATTTTTTTGTTCCGACTTTCGATACGAAAGTAACGGAAAATTTGTGCTCGGGGTGAGTTTTTTTTTCTTCAGTCAAATTTCGACTTTTTAACTAGCCATTTTGACGGATATTTTTTTCATCATTAAAAGGTATTGTTGTCCTGAGCTTAAACTTGAAAAGATAGTTCACCTGTGATCAGTTTTTGTAAAGCTATGGGGGTTTAAATATCGCCATTTTGGCCAATTTGGGACAATTAGCGCGCGATATATTTCGCGCTATTAACGCTTACGCGGAGATTTAATCCGTCTTAGAAATCGTTCCAAATTGGTCGAAGGAAGCTCATTTGTTACAAGGAGCGAAATTTATTCTTTTGTAGTTTATATGGCGTGTGAGGGGATGATTTTCAAAGAAAAGATTTCAAATTTAAAAAAAAATTCATTTTTTTTATTACATTTAATTTGTTAATGATCTTTATGTTATTACTGCTCCATAAACCTTAAAAGGCAGACGGAACATTCAGGGTTTTGCCCTGATACGAGCAGTCTTGTTTTAATTGGTAATGAATTTTTTATCTAAGGCTACTGCATGTTATTTTTCAGTTAGCTATAACAGCCTAACTCCTGTAGTTTTCTCCAGTTTAACTTACTCCTTCGATCCAGAAAAAGAAACCAGAATAATTCGATTCGATTTTTTTTTGTTTCTTTTGGGTCTCGATATTAGGTTAAACACATAAGAGATTCGATGGAACTGTTTGTGCCGAGCGCGTCTATTTAGCACAATTTCCATATTTTAATCTCCTTTTGTTGCCATGTATCTTGAACATAGATGTCAAAATTGAACAATTCACTTTTTTCCAGGAAATGAACATACTAGGAACTACCTTATAAATCGATTATATCAAAAAAGGGGCAAAAATTATAATTGTTTGACATTTAATATATATATATATATAAATATATATGATATTTATGTAAGTACTGCTCCATAAACCTTAAAAAGCATTCGGAACATTCAGGGCTTCGCCCTGATATGAGCAGTCTTGTTTTGTATTGTGTATATTCATGTCTACGATTTATAAAAATTTGTCGGTTTATTGAGGTAATTTTTCTATAATGTAGCTCCTTGTGTTCCACTTTCTGCTAAAAAAAACTGATGGAATGATTCAACTTTGGCATCTATGTCTGTAATATTTAGCAACACTGGGAAAATAAAATATGGCAATAGTACTAAATCGAGTACTAAAGCTGATTTTTTTACGAATGAATTCCAATAAATTGTCAATTGTTTTCAGATTTTTGAATAAGGAAGTTATAATGACATCAAACAACTTTTTTATCCTTGTTGTGCAAAATCAATTTCTACTCAAAAATTGTAAATACCGGCAGGTCTACTCTTTACAGATTCGGCTAATATAATTTTTGCCTGGTTAAATCCTGCACCATAGTTTCATGGATAGAAATCTATATGAAATCAATTTAAAATCTTTTATTGTTCCGATTTTCGATACGAGAAAGTAACGGAATATTTGTGCTCGGGGTTGGTTTTTATTCTTCAGACAAATTTCGACTTTTTAACCAGCCATTCTTGACAAAACTTCTCTATATCATTCAAAAGGTATTGTTGTCCTGAGCTTAAATTCAAAATAATTTTCTAAAAAGAAAAAGTTCACAACTTAACAAAATATGTATCATAAACGTTACAAAAAAAATAGTTTTATGATGGTTTTTTTCAAGCGCAATATTGGAATATGAACTTCAAAATTGGTATACAGCTAATTTATTGTTCCGACTTTTTATTACGAAATTAACGAAATAATTGTGCTCGTGGTGGTTTTTTTTTCTTCAGACAAATTTCGACTTTTTAACTAGCCATTTTTGACGGAATTTTTTTTTAAATCATTCGAAAGCCATTGTTGTCCTTAACTTAAATTTGAAAAAATATTTTACCTATGATCATTTTTTGTGAAGTTATGAAGGTTTGAAAGTTGCCATTTTGGCCATTTTGACCAATTTGGGACAATTAGCGCGCGATATATTTCGCGCTATTAACGCTTAAGCGGAGATTTAATCCGTCTTAGAAATCGTTCCAAATTGGTTGAAGGAAACTTATTTGCCAAAATTGTTTTGTTACAAGGAGCGAAATTTATTCTTTTGTAGTTTATATGGCGTCTGAGGGGATGATTTTCAAAAAAAAGGATTTCAAATTTAAAAAAAAATTTCATTTTTTTTATTACATTTAATTTGTTAATGATCTTTATGTTATTACTGCTCCATAAACCTTAAAAGGCAGACGGAACATTCAGGGTTTTGCCCTGATACGAGCAGTCTTGTTTTAATTGGTAATGAATTGTTTATCTAAGGCTACTGCATGTTAATTTTCAGTTAGCTATAACAGCCTAACTCCAGTAGTTTTCTCCAGTTTAACTTACTCCTTCGATCTAGAAAAAGAAACCAGAATAATTCGATTCGATTTTTTTTTGTTTATTTTGGGTCTCGATATTAGGTTAAACACATAAGAGATTCGATGGAACTGCTTGTGCCGAGCGCGTCTATTTAGCACAATTTCCATATTTTAATCTCCTTTTGTTGCCATGTATCTTGAACATAGATGTCAAAATTGAACAATTCACTTTTTTCAAGGAAATGAACATAGTATGAACTACCTTATAAATCGATTATCTCAAAAAAGGGGCAATAATTATAATTGTTCGACATGAAATCAAAAATAAAACAAAAATAATTTCAAAAACATTAATCATTGATAAACTTCAAGATGGAGCTCGCATAAGATGGAGCGTTGTAAACCATGATGACAGCCAAGCATCAGATAGGAAAAAATTACATGCAAAAATAATTTGCGATTTACAGACGCAAAACTACTCGTCCGAAAATGAAACAAAGTTCAAAACAGCGAAACCTAATGTCTACCTCGGATTGAGAAATTTAACAGAGCCCTCAACTTACGAGTAATCAAACGTCCATTTGCGCGCCCAAGTTAAAAAAAACCGTGGAGTGGTGTCATATCGTCGCTACATCGCTGGTCCAAGACAACCCTATATTTTTACACGTTTACTGATTAGATAAAGCTGGATGCTGCAAACCAAGATCTCTGTGTTTGAAAAAAAAACCAACCAGGGGAAAAAGCCAACTAAATCGCAAAAAAAAAAATTGATTGAGAAAACGAAAAAAAATATATTTAAACAAAGAACAGATTCAAACTGATCAGAAAATATTTTTAAAAAGCCTGGTTCAGGTGAAAATTTTTATGAAGTAGATATGTAAAATAGTTTAGAGATTTTTTTCATGATTATCATGATGGAAATTTCATGAAACTTTTGAAAAAATGACGGCAGAAAATTTGTGCTTGGATATTTTTTTTTTCGATTTCTCAACTAACAATTTTTGACATAAGTTTTTAATTATTCAAAAAATAGAGTTGTCTTGAGCTCAATATCAAAAAGATAATTCACTTGTGATCATTTTTTGTAGAACTATGGATGTTTAGAGATTGCCAGTTTAGCCAATTTGGGACAATTAACGCGCGATAGGTTTCGAGTTATCAACGCGTAAGCGGAGAATCTATCCGTGTTTAAAATCCTTCCAAGTTGGATTGAGGCGTTTTTTGTCTATTTAATACTTTGCTGATTGCAAGATATATCACTTTGTAGTTTAAATAGCGGTTGGGGATGATGAGCGAAAGTTTGAACCTAGTTTCATTTTCGGACAAGTATTTTTGCGTCTGTACATCGAAAATCATTTTTGCGTGTATGCTTTTTCCTATCTAATGCTCCATTGTCCTCATGGTTTACGGCTCTCATCGGTTGATTTTTTTAACCTGGTCAGTTATTGTTCCGACTTTCGATGCGAAAGTAACGGAATATTTGTGCTCGGGGTGGTTTTTTTTTCTTCAGACAAATTTCGACTTTTTAACTAGCCATTTTTGACGGAATTTTTTTTTATATCATTCGAAAGGTATTGTTGTTCTGAGCTCAAATTTGAAAAAATATTTCACCTGTGATTATTTTTTGTAAAGTTACGGGGGTTTAAAGATTGCAATTTTGGCCAATTTAGGACAATTAACGCGCGATATATTTCGCGCTATTAACGCGTAAGCGGAGTTTTAATCCGTCTTAGAAATCGTTCCAAATTGGTTAAAAGAAGCTTATTTGCCATAATTGGTTTGTTACAAGGAGCGAAATCTATCCTTTCGTACTTTATATGGCGTGTGGGGGGATGATTTTCATAAAAAATTTCAAATTTGAGAAAAATTTCTTTTTCATTTTTTTTACTTCATTGAATTTTTTAATGTTATTACTGCTCCATAAACCTTAAAAGGCAGTCGGAACATTCAGGGCTTCGCCCTGTTACGAGCAGTCTTGTTTTCATTTAAATTACTCCACAGAAATTAAAAACCCACAGAAATTTAAATTACTCCACAGAAAGTGAGAATTACTCCACAGAAATTAAAACACAACAGAAATTTAAATTACTTCATAGAAAATAAAAATAAAGGCTTGGTCCTAATACGAGTAATTTGTTCATAGTTGGAACTCATTTTCCTTTTAATCTGGTAAATTTTGCGTTGTTTTGAGCAGCAACTTTTGTTTAATCAAAATTGAAGGTTCTTGGATCTTATCAGAAATGTTGTTTTTTGAAACTTCGAAAAAAGTGGCTTAAATTAGACACTCTAAATAAGGGTAGAAATGGGTAGAGTAGCATGACAACGCTTACGAACCTTAGAACATAGAGTAGAACTCTGAAAAAGCCAAAAATTGTGACTGCCCGATTGAGAAGATACTTTTTAAATCTGTTTGTTTGAGATTTGTAGCGGGATATCTGGATCAAACAATACTTTAGAAGCTGAATAAGGTTTTCTTTTTTCATATTTGCCCAAAATTTTGCAAACAAAACGGACAAAAAACTTACAAGTATTTGGTTTATTTTGTCAGTTCTTGAAAATCAATTGACCAATGGTAAAGGAACTGAAATGTTAAGTTTGCCACATCGGCTGTACTTTAAAGGCGTAAGCGACTAATAGACTTCGAAACTCTAATAGGCTTCGAAACTCGTCCTCTCGTTGACCCGAGTTTCGGAGTAGCCAGTCGAAAAGCAATGTTCATTAGACTAAGACCACGCTTGCATGACGCGCTTCTTTTGGACAACTAGCAAACAACCACTGCAACAACAACATCAACAACAACAACAACAACAACAACAACAACAACAACAACAACAACAGCAGCAGCAGCAGCAATGTGATTCCAATTTATAATTTAATTAGCGAATGATTACGTAACCACTCTGTCAGGCTACTTACATATGACTTTCACTGTTTCATTCTTTCCGGCGGAGAGAATGCTCTCTTCACTTTTACTGTTTTAACTTTAGACTACTTTACTTTTATCCTTTTAAGCTTGTAATTGTATAAAATAGATTTTGCTGCAATAAAGTAACATTTTATCATGGCGCAGTCAAATAACGAATCTAATCTGAGAGGAATACCTCCATTTTGGCAGAAGTATACGGTGGACCCACCAATCCCTTGGGAGGATTGGAGCGATCTCTTTCATTTAGCAATCATCGCAAATGAAAACTTAGACATCAAAAATCTACTGAATCCTTCGGAAAGACACCATCCTTAGCCACCAACATTGGAAAATCCGACGGAAAACGAACCGGAAAGCCTAATAAAAGCTAGGATAGAAAGAAACATCCAAAAACAAAGACGATACGACGATGAGGAAACGGCATCTATTAAATATGAAACTAAGAAATTTAACGCAATGAGAATAGAAGAAGCCGACAAGAAACTACGTTCGATCCTGTACTTAGCATTCAGGAACAGCACGAAGGAAAGTGACACACTCAATCGGAAAAGCAAACACTGACTCAATTAGCTTCCAACTTCGCAAGCTTTTGCTACGAAATCAATAATGGCTTTTCTTTTCAAAGACAAAATCATATAAATTTCAAAGTTTGCAAACCCTCAATTAATTGCAATTAATTGGCGGATTTGTCAATTGTCAAAAATTGGAAAAACAAAGAGTCAAATAATTGCATCCAAATAATTGCAATTAATTGGTCACCAATTGACTTTTACCAAGCTCTGATTAGCCCTAGGAAACGAGGGAAAACGAGTTTTCGGTAAATGTTCACAAAGGTAAAATTACTACAAGTTTCCAAAACAAAACTTAATCTATTAAAAAACGAAGGACAAATTCAGAAGTTAGAAAATTGCGACGAAATCTGTTTTATCAGCCCAATTATTATTACTTGTAAACAAGACAAATCGATCAAGTTGGCTTTAGACTCAAAATTTTCTAACAAACAGATATACAAGAATAAATACCAGATGCCGAATATCCATGAACCTGTAGATAATGTGGCGGCACAAATTTCGAATGACTCCGTTGGAAAAAGATGGTTTACAAACTTGGATTTGAAAAATGCATATAGCCAATTCGCCTAAGACAAATTTAGCAGTAACCAGTGTAACTTTAGTATCGTGGGCGGCGATATTATTGGTACGCACCAGTTCTTAACTGGCTTTTATGACCTAGGAGATATGCCAAACGAATTTCAAAGAGTTATGGATTCAACCGCTAGTACGACCCATTTTACAATTTGTTATTTAGATGACATTTTAATTGCATCCAAAGGAAGCTTTTTAGACCACAAACAAAACATTGTGTTTAAAATCTTATCAACGTTAGACGACTACATTTTTGTTTTTAAAAAGTCAAAATGCAAATTTTTCCAAAAAGAAATCGAACGGCTGAGATTTAAAAACTCAAATACTGGAATTTCCCCATTATTCGACAAAACGAAAGCAATAAAGGACTTATTCATTTTAAACAATTTGATGGAGTTATGAAAATTTTTCGGTTCCATTAACCAATACATTAAATTCGTGCCAAATTTAGCATCCCTAGGAAGTCTGCTTTGCACTTTGCTAAATAAGAAATCTATTTTTCATTGGAATCTTGATCATGAAAAAGTGTTCGAGAAAATCAAACAAGAGACTATCAATCTTACAGAAAATACACATTTTGACATAAAACTTAAAACCAGAATAAAAACTGAGGCTTCACATAACGGATTAGAAGCTTCCTCAGAACAACGCCACGGGAATGATTGGAAAACAATTTGATTTTGCATCTCGGTTCTTAAACCCTCATGAGACGAAATATTCAACTAACGAATTAGAATTTTTGGGAAAAGTCTGGGCTTTAGAACATTATAAAAACTACCATTATGGATCAGACTTCGAAGTAATTACAGATCATAAAGGCTGTATTTTCTGCCCTATCAACAAACCACAGGAATAAAACTTACCACCGCAGACTAACAAGATGGGTTGATCGGTTACTACCATTTAATTTTACAATTAAACACCTTGCTGGAAAAAACATGGGATTGACCGATTTAATTTCAAAAATTCCTTCTTGAAAAGCGCTAACCCCATCACATTATGACGAAGAATTTGTAGTCGCAAAAATAGTTAAAATCAAGAAATCATTTAATCCTTCGGAAAAACAAAGAAAGAAATGCTCTGCTGTTGGTTCAAATGTGGAAATTTCCGATTATGCAAAATTACATAATTACTTTTTAGCTTCAGTAAAAACCTGAATAACTCGACTTTTCCAATTTGCTCATCAAATCAAATCGAAGTGAATTTTGTACTTCGAAATGTATTCCCTCGGATTATTCAAACATTAATTCTTTAATCATTTCTATTTCTAATTCTGCATACTTATATTTTTTAATTCTTAATTGTAGCATAATTAATTCTGCTTTAGATAGAAAAATTGTAAATACTGTTAATATGGAAAATAAAAATTGTAATTAATCCGTCCACTTCCAGTATTCAATTATCCCTAGATTACCTATTGTTATCGGACCATGCGAATCTTGTAAACAAATATCGTGAAAATTTGAAGTTGCCCGATTGTCTTTTGAATTTAAATACTTTCTTTAACGTCAAACTAGTAGCTCTCCTAACTGAAGATGATCCCATGTTGAGCCCAATCGTAAAATCCCACGAAAATTCACCATACTTCAAGCACTTTGCAAGAGATTTACATGAATCCGACTGATTACGTCATATGGACGGTAAATCAGTTATACCTTTTATGCTGAGAAACGCAATGATGAAAACTCTCCATGAAACGCATCCCGGTAAATTTGGAAGGAAGTACTTAGCCCAATACATCTGGTGGCTCCATATTAACAGTCAAATTGATTTTCATGGCATAAATTGCTCAGAATGTACAAAGACGGATAAGAATTTATGAAGTATAGTTCCTAATTCTCAAATTGGTGAACTTCCCCCTTGCTGGAAACTAACGAAGAACTCAATCTAGGCCTCGCCGGTCCTTTGGAATCACACTGTGGACTAAATAAATATATCCTACTTTGCATCGATCGATTTTCAAAATTTCCTTTGGCAAAAATTACTTCTTCTACATCGTCAAAACAGTTATCAAATTTCTTCAAGATTACATATTTCTTCACGGCATATCTTACTCAATTAGAGTAGATCACGCATCTTGTTTCATAAGCCAGGTTTTCAAACAATGCGTATCAAACATAATCAAACTAATATTTTGTACAGCAGTAGATCATCGGTCCAACGGATTAGTTGAGAAACCTGTACTGTAAAAAGTAAACTGTTTGCTATGGCCGAAGAAACCCAAAAAAGTGCATTACAAGACGCTGTATCAAAAATTATCTGGAACCTTCGATCTTCTTACCAATCAAAAATCAAATGTTTTCCTTTCGAAGTACATTTAAATAGAAAACCAAATACTATTTGGAAACAACTGGCTTCTGGTAAATCATTTAATGAAATTTTAGACAAAGGAAAATCAATACTTTTTAGGGAAAGAGCAAAGGACTGGAATGCGGACGACAGAGTCGAAGATGGGTACAAAGATATGCTGATCCCAAAGAAGAGCTTGACTCCTGCAGAGAAAGGACACGATACAGACTACGCGTCCACGTCAAAACCATCCTCCTCTAGAGCACCTCTTCAAAGACCATTCAAAGGTAAAATCCTTCCAAAAACGAATGAGAGCATGGAGCAATGGAAATCCGTTTAATAAGGAGCTACACAAAAAAGTCATAAAAACCTCTGGTACGACCGTAGAATAATCCGACGGAAAAATCATCAAAAAATCAGATATTGCCATTCCTTAATCAAACTCTTCAAAAATCCGATGTTTTAAAGGCAACATATCATTCCCTTATTTTTCTAACCATAATGTTGAAGTAGGTCAGAAACGCGAGAAACTCTGAAGAGAAAAAGAAACCCGAAAACAGCAACCGAGGACTAGAAATAAGGTAGAATTGGGAACCTCAGATAACCTTACCAGGACACGAGTATCGAGACTTTCTACAAAACCGTCTCAAAGACAACATCCTCGATCTAAGAAGTCAACAGTTATTCCAGGTTACCTTGCTTCGGACGACTCTATGATTATTCCCTCGGATACTTCCGGTATTAACGATTGGGACTGGTTTTCCGTGTAGAGACGTAGTTGAGAACCGAATTATTTCCGATTCCATTAACAATTCAAAGCACGACGATAATACTAATAACTCTCGCGAAACAAATAATAACAATAACGTTGAGATTTTAGAAGATAACCTTCACGATGAGCTGCTAACAACACAGTGCCCAATCAGCATCATTCCGGCAGAGTCTACTAATGAAACACAGTGCCCAATCACCATCATTCCTGCAGAGTCTACCCTTGCCACACAAGAAATGGACACGAAAAACAACTCACCTACACCACTAGAGGAAGACTCTCAACCGGACTTCCCAAATGCGAGATAGTGGACTTATCTGACGAGGCCTTGCCTACATTCAAGTCTCCACCTAAACCCGATAACAATCCACCTGCACGCCGGTCTAATAGAAATCCAGGTCCGCCAAAATTCTAGGGCAATAGATACTTCATAGATGTTGTAGATGAACCTCAAGCAATTTCTGGCTCGGCTTCGAACCCTATCGTCCTGGACTACAACGTCAGGGAACATTTGACCCCAACTAATCAAGAAACTCCCATTGAATTAGTGACTATTGAATCAGACCCTTCTTCATCAGATCTACACTCATCCTCATCGACGGTTGAAGCCCTAAGAATTGCGATGGACAATTTTGACGATAACACGGAGCTCGATACTGAACTGTTTAATACTGAACTAAAAAATTCTGTAAACTGTTACAGAAACTGTTAATGCTAATCTAAGTCAAGTACATTTTTGCCTTTCCGGTGCTATACTTTCTTGTTATTTACTTCTTACTATAATCTTTGGATCTTTGGATTGTTAACTGCTTAGTTCATCATTAACATTCCCTCGGACTAGCTCAAACATATATATTAATGTTTGGTTAATTGTAAAATTTAATGTAATTCTTCTAATTTAATGTAATAACTCCGAGTCACCTACATACATTCTGACTCAATTACCTTCTAAGTAATTTAACTTCATAACATTCTGATTTCTAATCCGATTACTTATTTCGACATCAGTCGGATGTTGGCTACTTATTTTTATTCCAGCAGTTAATTTACATATCATTAATGGTCTCAGTTAAATAGACTCGTTAAAATTTTTTTAAAATCAAGTACCCATATGATGCTTAAAATTTAATTTTGTTCGCCGAAGGGAGAGAAAAAGTGCAATTTTATGTCAGATAAGTAGATAACTGTAGAACTTAAGTTTTTCCTGCTTGGAGGAATGAAGTGATTCCAATTTATATTTTAATTAGCGAATGATTACGTAACCACTCTGTCAGGTCACGTACATGTGACCTTCAATGTTTCATTCTTTCCGGCGGAGAGAATGCTCTCTTCACTTTTACTGTTTTAATTTTAGACTAAATCGCTTTTATCCTTTTACGCTTTTAATTGTATAAATTAAATTTAGCTGCAATAAAATAATATTTTATCAACCGCAATAACATCAACAACAGCAGCAACCCGAATTTGAAACAAGGAAATCTGTGATCGGGATGATTTTTTGTCCTCCATAAAAACTTTAAAATTCGAATAAGCAACTTTTGACGGATTGTTTTTGAGCTCATAAGTATTGTTGCTTTCCTACAACACGTAAGGGCGAGTAAATCCGGTTCCAGAAATGGTCCACAAATTATCCTGATGTATGCTAATTAGTCCAAATATTGTGTTGGAAATTGTCTGATGTTCATATATATCGTTTTATAATTTACATTAAATCTGGAAAAATTTTAATTTAAAAATTCTATTTTTCAATTTTATTATTAGACTTTTTTACCAAAACTTTTTGCAGAAGTTTTTACAGGACAGGACATACGGAGCATTCATGTCTTTGCACTGATACGAGCATTTTTTTTGTTCCGATTTTCGAAGAAAGTAAGGAATATATATGCTCGGGGTGGTTTGTTTTATTCAGACCAATTCCAAAATATTTCCAAGATCGATCAAAATTTTTGTGCTCCCAGAAGGTGAGTGTACACCACTAGACTATCTTGACGTAACTACTGCTGTGAAATACTCACTAATAGACTGACGTGAGTAAAAGCGCGCTGTGATACTGAAAGATCAATTGAACGATCAATTTACGCGTGTCGAAAATTCCTGCACCACAAAATTGTTCCCTATTCAATTGAAGTAGGCTAATTTGCCGTAATACTTCCATACACTACTTTTAATATTCAGCTCAAAATTAATAATTTGTCAAAATTTCATTAAGCAAAAACTATATTCGAGACCAGTTTATGGACATTCGGAACATTCAGGGCATTGCCCTGATTCGAGCAGTCTTGTTCATTACATGCACTGATCAAAATTCTGGCTTTGGCAGATAAGTATATACTATCAACTACATAATGAATTTTGAGCAAATATGGAGAATGAGAGTTTTTGTAGGAACAGGGGCGGATCTAGGATTTTCTCGAGGGAGAGCGGATTTTCAAAATATTGTGAAAATTTCGACGACTTTGTTTTAGGCCGACCAAATTGATTTTTCGAGCTGTCCCAAAGCACTAAAAAGCCTTGCTTTGGCCAAATTTTCTGTGCCGCAGGCAAAAATTTCCAAAAACTGGCCAAAAAGGCGTTTTTAAGCAATTTTTGGAAAATTTTAACCTCCCCTTCAAAATTTGTACATATTGGCGCCAAAGGCACCTTTAGAAAAATTTTAGGGTCCATCATCAAAAATGGATATTTCGAAATAGTACAAAGGGGGACCCTTTGGTTAGGCAGGGGGTCGAACCCCTGAGGAGGGGGCATCCGCCCCCTCCCCCAAATCCGCCTCTAGGATACTGTTAACAATCCCTCCCCCCTTTTGCAATGGGGGGTGGGGGAGATTTGTAACAAGGTACCAAATTCGTATATGCTTAACTGATCAATTCTCTCTTTATAAGGGGGGATTCGTTGCAAGGTACCATAGGGGGAAGTAGTTAACAAGATCCCGCCACTGTGTAGGAAGCAAAAAATATAATTCTGAACACCATTCTTTTCATTAAATTGACTCCTGCGTTTCAACTGATTTGAAAACAGCTAATTATTGGTGCTACGCAGTTTTTAAATGGTTATATTGACGTTTTCTATAAACCTTTTTGTAGTCAATAAAAAGAGAACGAAAACTGACGTGTTTGCTGCTTCAGCAACACAATTGAAGCTGCTATAATTTAAGTAAGCAGGAAAAACAATTACAGAAAATGTTTGAACAGGAAAAAGATTTACGGGAGCCTAATTGTTTAGAAGTTAGTTAGACAGATTTTAATTGGACTGAACTTTAAAGACAGTTTTTAACAAGTAGCTGTCAGCTGAGCGCAGAGCCCTCCTACAAGTCAAAATATGGAAAAAAAATGCTTTCTTTCTGAAATTTTGAGACTGAAATTGATTTCATAAGTCCTTGGAAGACATAATATAGCGATCAACATATCTATCAAAATATGCATAAAAAGCCGAAGTTTTCGTTTTATGTAAAAGACAAACTTCACTGAATTGTGATTGATTGCCTAAAAATTCGAAAGCGCTTTTTTCAATAGTAGCTCACCAAATGCGTCTCTCGATTTGGAACCGGTTGAAGTTTGCCTTTTAATTTCGATTGCCATCGCTGACTCATTTTTGAAAATTTCAGCAAAAAATCTGCAATGAAGCAGCGTTGAAGTGGTACTGATCAGAGCCCGATTATTCCATGCCAAGCTATGCATAATCGCCTTTCTTTACGCTGAATTTCCGGTTAAGCCCCGATCTTGTTTTTTCCCGACTTTCGATACGAAAGTAACGGAATATTTGTGCTCGGGGTGGGCTTTTTTTTCTTCAGACAAATTTCGACTTTTTAACTAGCCATTTTTGACGGATATTTTTTTCATCATTAAAAGGTATTGTTGTTCTGAGCTTAAATTTGAAAAAATACTTACCCTGTGATCCTTTTTCGTGAAGTTATGTGGGTTTAAAAACTAGCATTCTGGCCAATTTGGGACAATTAAGCCGCGATAAAGTTCGCGCTTTTAACGCGTAAGCGGAGATTTAATCCGTCTTAGAAATCGTTCCAAATTGGTTGAAGGAAGCTTATTTTCCACAATTGATTTGTTAGTACAAGCGAAATTTATCATTTTGTGCTTTATATGGCGTGTGGGTTGATGATTTTTATTTTAAAAAAATCTCAATTCTTTTTTACAAAATTGTTTTCATTTTAGTTTTTTTTTTTCACATTCAATTTTTTATGATATTATTACTGCTTCATAGACCTTTAAAGGCAGTCGGAACATTCAGGACTTCGCTCTGATACGAGCAGTCTTTTTGTTCCGACTTTCGAAACGAAAGTAACGGAACATTTGTGCTCGGGGTGGGTTTTTTTTTCTTCAGACAAATTTCGGCTTTTTAACTAGCCACTTTTGACGGAAATTTTTTTTATATCATTTGAAAGGTATTGTTGTCATGAGCCTAAATTTGAAAAGATTTTTCACCTGTGATCAATTTTTGTAAAGTTATTAGGGTTTAAAGACTGCCATTTTGGCCATTTTGACCAATTTGGAACAATTAACGCGCGATACAGTTCGCGCTATTAACGCGTAAGCGGAGATTTAATCCGTCTGAGAAATCATTCTAAATTGGTTGAACGACGCTTTTTTGCCATAATTGATTTGTTACTAGGAGCAAAATCTATCACTTATAACTTAATATGGCAAGTGGGGGGAATATTTTCAAAAAAAAATTCAAATTTTAGAAAAAAAGTTTCATTTTATTTAATTTCAATTAATTTTTCTAATGTTATTACTGCTGCTCAAAGAACCTTGCGCCCTGATATGAGCAGTCTTGTTGTTCCGACTTTCGATACGAAAGTAACGGAATATTTGTGCTCGGGGTGGATTTTTTTTTCTTCAGACAAATTTCGACTTTTTAACTAGCCATTTTTGACGGAGTTTTTTTACATCATTCGAAAAGCATTGTTGTCCTGAGCTCAAATTTGAAAAGATATTTCACCTGTGATCATTTTTTGTAAAGTTATGGGAGTTTAAATATTGCCATTTTGGTCAATTTGAGACAATTAACGCGCGATATATTTTGCGCTATTAACGCGTAAGCGGAGAGTTAATCCGTCTTAGAAATCGTTCCAAATTGATTTAACGAAGCTTATTTGCCATAATTGATTTGTTACAAATAGCGAAATCTATCCTTTTGTACTTTATATGGCGTGTGGGGGGATGATTTTTATAAAAAAAAAAACATTTCAAATTTTTGAAAAAAAAATTTCATTTTGTTTTATTACTTTTAATTTTTTAATGATATTACTGCTCCATAAACCTTAATGGGCAGTCGGAACATTCAGGGCTTCGCCCTGATACGAGCAGTTTTGTTTCTTTAAAAATTTGTATATCTAAATATTGGTGCAGCGCTTGTAGACCTTTTTAATTATTCGCAGCTTCCAATTAAATTTTTGGTAGGTTAACAAAAGTTCTTTTATTAGCTCTCGCAAAACATTGGAAAGTTCCAATTCGCGGACAAATTTTTGAAAAATTGTGGCGCACTTTTGCTCATTGTTGACAATCAAGTCGCATTTTCTTGCAGCGTCTATTCTCAAGTTCAAAATATTGTGACGTCGCAGGTGAAGATGAATTGTTAAAGTGTTATGGTTGGCCGACCAAAACTGGATTGATTAAAATAGGACCATAAGGGGAGGGTCGGACAGATGAAGGTCCTGTGGGATTTCATTGAGAAATATTCCTCTCCGATGGCCAAAATATATATAAAGTAAAGTTCCCATTAGAGAAAAGATAGACAATTTGAATAAACCAGTTTCTCCCAAAAGACGCACTGATTTAATAATGAAGGACAAAGCGCCCTTAGGGCTTGGTTATATGGCTTGGTTATAATAATAATCAGCATAGGTCGTTTTCTAAAACTAACAATTGTTTAAAAAAAAACACATTAAGAGATGTTCGAAGTTTGGCTGAAAGATTATGTTAACAATTTTGTTTCTTTAACTCAAAAAAGCGACACAGCTGTATTGCTTTTAAGCAAGATTTCTTCTTGAGCCATTAGTTGCAACCGCCTCGTTCTATTATTTAACCTTTGTTTTGTGTTTTGTTGGATTTTTTTATTTGGGAATGAACTTTTTACTTAGGGCTACTGCATGTTTTTTTAATTTAGCTATAACTACTTCAACTTTATTTCATTCAGTTGAACCCTCGATCTAGAAAAAAACAAAAAAAAACTGGGATCGGCTAAACGCATTAGAGACTCGATCAAGACTTTTGTGTGCATCAATTTTTTTTAGCAGAAAGTGGAACACAAGGAGCTACATTATAGGAAAATTACCTCAATAAAACGACAAAGTTTTATAAATGGTAGACATGAATATACACAAAACAAAACAAGACTGCTCGTATCAGGGCGAAGCCCTTATTGTTCCGACCGCCTTTTAATGTTTATGGGGCAGTAATAACATTTAAGAAATTGAACGAAATAAAACAAAATGAAATTTTTTTTTCTGAAATTTGAATTTTTTTATGAAAATCATCCCCCCACACGCCATAATAAGTACAAAAGGATAAATTTCGCTCCTTGTAACAAATCAATTATGGCAAATAAGCTTCGTTAAATCAATTTGGAACGATTTCTAAGACGGATTAACTCTCCGCTTACGCGTTAATAGCGCAAAATATATCGCGCGTTAATTGTCTCAAATTGACCAAAATGGCAACCTTTAAACCACCATAACTTTACGAAAAATGATCACAGGTGAAATATCTTTTCAAATTGAGCTCAAGACAACAATTTATTTCGAATGATATAAAAAATTCCGTCAAAAATGGCTAGTTAAAAAGTCGAAATTTGTCTGAAGAAAAAAAAATCCACCCCGAGCACAAATATTCCGTTAGAAGCATTTAACTGAAGCATTTAACTTAGCGTCGAGTTGATCTTTTGATCATAGTAAACTAAACTACTTGAATTAACAATTAAACTATAGTGACCTGGCTGTATATGACGAAACACATTATTGTTCCGACTTTCGATACGAAAGTAACGGAATATTTGTGCTCGGGGTGGGTTTTTTTTTCTTCAGACAAATTTCGAACTTTTAACTAGCCATTTTTGACAGAATTTTTTTATGTCATTCAAAAAGTATTGTTGTCATGAGCTTTAATTTGAAAACATGTTTCTCCTGTGATCTTTTATCGTAAAACTATGGGGGTTTAAATATTGCCATTTTGGCCAATTTGGGACAATTAACGCGCAATATAATTCGCGCTATTAACGCGTAAGCGAGATTTAATCGGTCTTATAAAACGTTCCAAATTGGTTGAACGAAGCTTATTTGCCGTAATTGATTTGTTACATGGAACGAAATCTATCTTTTTGTACTTTATTTGGCGTGTGGGTGGATGATTTTCATAAAAAAAATTTCAAATTACTGTTGAGTTTTTTCAATTTTAATTGTGTTTTCACTTTAATTTGATAACTCTTACAGCCAATCTTTTGTCGGTTTAAAATTGATGAAACAACGCACAATGTGTCTAGCTGAGTTTTGATGAAAACAGTTCTGCCTTGCTTCCAAAACTGACAATTCTTCAGGAGCTGAGAGCTGACTAATCAGCAGAAATGTCAGTTTTCGCTAGAGCCGAGTCTCTGTTTTCTGTTGTTTTCTGTTCAGCTATTTGGATGAAACAAAGGAGAAAGTTCTATTTATTGAGAACACTGAATACCATACCTGTAACCAACTTCAAGAATTCATTATCGATTTTTTTTTCTGATTCTCATTATAATTGAGAAAAACCTATTTTAACCAATTAATGCAATTAATAGTTGATAATAATCTCTCTCTCTCTCTCTCTCTCTCTCTCTCTCTCTCTCTCCTTCTCCTCTCTCTCTCTCTCTCTCTCTCTCTTTCTCTCCTCCTCCTCTCTCTCTCTCTCTCTCTCTCTTTGAAAACAATTTATAATCAATTAAAAACATTTCAATAGAAAAAATTGATTAATAAAACAATTTTTTTCGTTGAAATTTTTTTTGATTGCAATAGATTAGTTTCATTACAATTATTATTTTATTTGTTATGCACAAGAAACTCATTTTAACCAATTAAATTCTTTTTTGTTTGTTCATTTATTTTTCAATCTTCCGTCTGAATAACTTATATTTTATGCTTATCATAGGCATAGCAGTTTCCGAGTTTCAACAATTTTAGTGGTTGGTTTATGCCAACAGTTTTTTTAGATACTGTTTATACTCAACCAGAGTCAAGTTAACATCCTTCTCATAAATAGACCAAGTTATGAGTTTTCTCCGCAATTTTATAATTTTTGTTTAAGTATTGGTCAGCGTAACGTTTAAAAAGGCTCGAGCCTGTTTGGCTGAAAAATCCCGCGTAGCACCAATCTAGCATCTCCCTCTAATCGCTCTGGTATGTTAACTTGTTCCCACAATCTAAATCAGAGGCAAATACTTGAGCTCAAAATTAGTGAAAGATGAAAAACCAAAGTTATTCAAGCATCATAATTTCGTTGACCAAAGATCATTTCAGCAATTGCCAAACTTTCGCCCGAAAACTTAATCACGCAAAATTGCCAAAAACTCTCAAAAGGAACTCAGAACTTTCAGTTATTTTTTTTTGGAGGGCAGAATTGAGTTTCAGCTTCGGCACTATTGAACGCCCCTGTCTGATGTACATGCTGTTTTTTTTTCATTTTTGCTATTGCTGCCCGTATCGAGAAAATCCTTTAATTCTGACCTGGAAAACCTATATCTAAAAAAATTTTCTGGCCAGAAATTGTTTGTGAAATACTAAAATACAGCAGTGATTTTCATAAAGTTCTTTGTTTCCCATATTATTTCTGATCAGAAATTAGCTAAATAGAAACCATAAAAAAAGTCTCCAGCTGGGTCTCGAACTTGCGACCTGCCATTTTATAGGCGGTGATTGTGCTAACCTGATGCTGTCGGGTAGTTTTAGCAATCTAATGCAAAACAACACTTGATCTAAGAAGAGTTAATTTGCATTGTATTGCTACGGCTTTTTTTTGTAAACTCGAAGCATGTTTATCTTGTTGCTGTTGGGCAATGGACTTATTTTTGGTTATTTCTTTCCAGAAATTGTTTATTTCTGACTTGAGAAAGAAATAGATCATTTCTGTACAAAAAGTACGAACATAATTGGCTAGGTAATCTATAAAAACATTGCTATCAAGAAAACAGCCTTTATTGGTTACGGCTGATTTTTGTTCCGAATTTCGGTACGAAAGTAACGGAATATTTGTGCTCGTGGTGGGTTTTTTTTCTTCAGACAAATTTCGACTTTTAAACTAGCCATTTTTGACGGAATTTTTTAATGTCATTCGAGAGGTATTGTTGCCCTGAGCTCAAATTTGAAAAGATATTTCACCTGTGATCGTTTTTTCATAAAGTTACGGGGTTTAAAGATTGTCATTTTGGCCAACTTGGGACAATTAACGCGCGATATATTTCGCGATATTAACGCGTAAGCGGAGAGTTAATCCGTCGTATAAATCGTTCCAAATTGGTTGAACGAAGCTTATTTGCCATAATTGATTTGTAACAAGGAGCGAAATCTGTCTTTTTATACTTTATATGACATGTGGGGGGATGATTTTCATAAAAAGTTTCAAACTGCTGTTATTACTGCTGCTCCATAAACCTTAAAAGGCAGTCGAAAAATTCAGGGCTTCGCCCTGATACGGGCAGTCTTGTTCTGTTTTGCTAGCGGTGTAAGGCTCTGCTACGCTTACGTGAAATTTAGATTTTCAGCTACAGAAAGATTGTTAAATTAAAGACAGACAGACAAGGGTTATAATTAACGACATTTCTACTTTTAAAAAAACAAAGAATCAAAATTGCTGCACAATTTTGCTGTCAACTTTGCGCGCGCCAATTTTGAATAGATTTGTCTGTAAAAGATTTTCTAAAAGTTTTCTTGTATAACTATAATTTCAAAAATACCTCGAAGCCCCAGATATACTTCTACCTAATTTTCTAGAAATATATATATTTTTTCAATATTCTTCAGAAAGTTCTTCAATTGATAAGAAGATGAAGTACAATTAGTTCACAAATGCAATATACGTTACCAAAAAAGTTTTAAAAATTGAACTGCTAGAATAAACAGAGTTCAAAATCTTTAACACAAAAATTGAACAGGAACATTTTGAAAAACCAAAATGCTGACCGTTCGATGGCGATCTCCATCATGATGACGATGCTGGTCTGGGGAGTGAACTCTGCCACGAACTCCCTCAGTTTGCAGAGGATGAGTCCAAGGTGCCAGGCATTGACCAGTCTCTCGTAGTACTGGACCAGTGCCACGAACAGACTCACACAAATGTCCGCCACACA
>NC_087063.1:48816126-48873423 GCF_963678635.1 Symsagittifera roscoffensis | reverse complement strand
GTTCAATATAATACAAAACTAAGTCGGTTAAATAAGCTTAGACAAGACTGCTCGTATCAGGGGCGAAGCCCTGAATGTTCCGACTGCCTTTTAATGTTTAATAAAATGTAATAAAAATGAAAAAAAAAATCTAAAATTTGAATTTTTTATGAAAATCATCCCCCCACAACGCCATATAAAGTACCAAAGGATTGATTTCGTTCCTTGTAACAAATCAATTATGGCAAATAAGCTTCCTTCAACCAATTTGGAATGATTTCTAAGACGGATTAAAACTCCGCTTACGCGTTAATAGCGCGAATTATATCGCGCGTTAATTTGTGTCAAATTGGTCAAAATGGCCAAAAATGGCAATCTTTAAACCCTCATAACTTTACAAAAAAGGATCACAGGTGAAATATCTTTTCAATTTTAAGCTCAGGACAACAATACCTTTTGAATGATATAAAAAAAAATTCGTCAAAAATGGCTAGTTAAAAGTCGAAATTTGTCTGAAGAAAAAAAAAACCCACCCCGAGCACAAATATTCCGTTACTTTCGTATCGAAAGTCGGAACAATAATCGAAACCTATTACCACGAAAATTTTTACCGGCACAACTTCAGTGTTAAATCAATGGGTTTTGTAAGTATCTCCCGTCCCTTTGTCACAGTATAAGTATTACCCCTATTTATAAAAAGTTTTACAGCTGTGTCTTTACTCGAATGTTGAGCCTTGTAACGACTTCCCCGACATTTATCAAAGATGCTGTTAATAGTTAAGGAGATCCAAAAAAAATTGATTAAACTTATGACGTTACAAGTTTAGGGTAGGCTGAACGAATTTACCAAATGATACTGCCACATTTGGTGACATACCTACAAGTAACAATTCATGGAACAACGAATACTTTATCTTAGGCGAGGATTTTTAGTTCGAAAAATGAGTGAATTGCCATTGTCTGAGTCATCTTTTGTCTGAGATGTCTGAATTCAATGATGAATATATTGCCTTGACAAAAATACCTTGATTAGCAATAGATTAAACAAAATAAGTAAAACAGAGGACTCATGTTTGGTATTTGGGTAAATTGGCAGCTGAAGCGACAAAATTACTGCCTAATACAGTTTGACTTACACAAAAAATGTATAACAAAAGTTAAATTTTTAATAAATTTGCAGCTTATCTTCACCACCTTTCCTTTTATTTGAGCTTTTTATATCTTCAGCATCCAAAAAGCGTCCAAATTTATTATTTCAGTTCCCTGTAGACTCAATTTAATACCCACGCCCGTCTCCGTTGTGAATCCGATCGTTAATGATGGTTGCAATTTTAACATACTGCCTAAAGTAAGTACTGCGAGCCACTAATGGTAAAATGTATTAAGGTTATAAAAGTTGAAACAGTCTTAAAAGGTACGAATAATCGTGACCAAGTTTTCATTACTATTACTTCTCAACGTCAAAGAGCTATAATTACTAGCACTTCTAAAACGTGCTCCTCAAATGCGTCTATGAGGACGCGTCTATCAAAAAAAGTATTCAATCGCCTTCTCTCATTTTTAAAAAGAAAAATGTTGCATATTCAAGGTGAATGAATTCAATTTTTGGGTTAGAAAAGCTTATGAAAGCTTAGGAAACCACAAGAAAGCTTAGGAAAAATATTTTTCCAAAAATTCTGCGGCGATGAAAAATTATTAGTACAACAACTTATTGTATGGAAAATTTGTAGGGTAAGTTTTATTAGCAAAGTCGACTAAATTAGCGCCGAAGAAAATTTGGATGAAAATTTCGGATGAAAAATTGGCGGTCAGATTTTAGAAAAGTTTTGGGATCTCTTTAACTATTGCAAAAGTAGGGATGCGGAATTGCAAAAGGGGGAGATTCGTTACTAGGTACAAAGTTCTCTTATGCTCAACCGTTGAATTAGTCTTTATAGGGTTGTGGCAATACGTAACTAGACACCAAGGGGGATAGTTTAAAAAACTCTAAGTTTTGTCCTAAACAGAACACTGACATGAGTCAGAGCCAAACAATGACCTCTAGCTGATTTTTTCACGAATGAATTCCTATAAATTGTCAATTGTTTTTAGATTTTTGAATAAGGAAGTTATAATGACATCAAACAACTTTTTTTATCCTTGTGTGCAAAATCAATTTCTACTCAAAAATTGTAAATACCGGCAGGTCTACTCTTTACAGATTCGGCTAACATAATTTTTGACTGGTTAAATCCTGCACCATAGTTTCATGGATAGAAATCTATATAAAATCAATTTAAAATCTTTTATTGTTCCGACTTTCGATACGAGAAAGAAACGGAATATTTGTGCTCGGGGTGGGTTTTTTTTCTTCAGACAAATTTCGACTTTTTAACTAGCCATTTTTGACGGAATTTTTTTTATCATTCAAAAGGTATTGTTGTCTTGAGCTTAAATTTGAAAAGATATTTCACCTGTGATTTTTTTCCGTAAATTTATGAGGGTTTAAAGATTGCCATTTTGGCCATTTTGACCAATTTGGGACAATTAACTCGCAATATATTTCGCGCTATTAACGCGTAAGCGGAGAGTTAATCCGTCTTAAAATCGTTCCAAGTTGGTTGAAAGAAGCTTATTTGCCATAATTGATTTGTTACAAGGAACGAAATCTTTATATGGCGTGTGGGGGGATGATTTTCATAAAAAATTTCAAATTTTAGAAAAAAAAATTTCATTTTATTTCATTTCATTTATTTTTTAAATGTTTTTGCCGCTGCTCCATAAAACTTAAAAGGCAATCGGAACATTCAGGGCTTCGCCTGATACGAGCTTTGCCCTGATACGAGCAGTCTTGTTATTGTCTATTATTGAATTCAACCTCTATATTTTTTTGCAAAACTATTTTCAAAATTTTCATCAAATTTGCTATGCTCCAGTATAACTCCCCCTTCCGCAAAAATAAAGTACGGAAAAGGGTGAACGTTTACGGAGAAATTGAGTGTAAGGGATTGAACTGGCTATAAAATTGAGTACTCGAATTCCAAACCTACTCAATTTTATAGCGCCAGTTCAATCCCCTACACTCAATTTCTCCGTAAACGTTCACCCTTTTCCGTATTTTATTTTTGCGGAAGGGGGAGTTATACTGGAGCATAGCAAATTTGATGAAAATTTTGAAAATAGTTTTGCAAAAAAATATAGAGGTTGAATTCAATAATAGACAATAACAAGACTGCTCGTATCCTCACCCTCTTCCGCGCTTTATTTTTGCGGAAGAGGGGAGTTATGCTGGAGGAACGACAAGGGACGACAAAGGGAGGTCAGAAAAGTAAAGAAACAAGAAATGATAATTGTTTCTTAAGCCAATACTAATCTTGTTGTTCCGACTTTCGAAACGGAATATTTGTGCTCGAGGGTTTTTTCAGACAAACTTCGACTTTTTAACTAGCCATTTTTTAATTATCATTCAAAGCTATTCTTGCCCTGAGCTTAAATTTGAAAAATTATTTCACCTGTGATCGTTTTCGTAAAGTTATTGGGGTTCAAATATTGCCAATTTGGCGCTATTAACTTGTCAGCTAGATTTCGCGCTATTAACTCGTCAGTGGATTTTCAATCCGTTCTTAGAAATCGTTCCAAATTGGTTGAAGGAAGCTTATTTGCCATAATTGATTTGTACGACGGTTGCTCTGAAAAATAGAACTAAGATGAGCATGAACTTAGAAAACGGACGAAAGTAATAATAGAATACTGTTATTTTGAATTTGCTGTTGGGGTGCAAAAGTCAATAGCTATAGTGCCTATTCTTAATTGAATTTATGAATTCAATTACTGAATATAGGGATTTATTTTAGTGCCAATAGTAATTTGCCTATTTGTCACTTCGGCCCAAGTCGAACTATAGGAAGGATTGACTCAAAAAAAGTAATAAAAAGGTCGGAAAAAGTAACAGCATTCAGGTTGCAACTGAAGTTCCTTGGGTTCAGTACCGCGTACTCAACTATTTCATAAATTAATTTTTTTAATCTTGTTTTTCTCAGAAAACTTTTTTTGATTACCATCATGCTGCAAAAACAAATTATTTTCTCTGCGATGAAACAACCTCGTTTCGGTCACCGAATAATGGTTACGTAGCAGAAACAGACATGATATTTAAAAAAAAAACACGCCATAAGACAATCAGAATTGAGAAAAAAAAACATATCTGATACGTTTGTTTTCTTATCTCGATTCTGATTGGCATGTAGGAATGGCATAGGGTATGTTTTTTTGGAAGTAGGAAACGGCAAAGGCTAGCTTCCAATTTAAGGGCTCAATAGTAGAAATAACATGGACTAAAAACATTACGAGGCCAAACTGTGCATTCTGTGCATTGTAAGCGGATTCCGCGACAGGCCCAAATCAGATTTGTCGTGGAATCCTCAATTTTGCTACATTATTTTAATCTTCTTTGCTGTTTTGGATTCCACAAACAAATACCTAAAACACGGTACCGTTTAAAAATGCTCCAAAAACAGGCGAATTTGCGGAATCCGCAACCGTATTTGCGGAATCCAGAACAGTTGTGGAATCCATAAACAAATAATGAGACATGTGTATAGCTGAATTGAGTTGTAGTAGAATCCGCAACTGTAAGCGGAATCCGCAAACTGTAAGTGGAATCCGCAAAATGTGAGTGAAATCTGCAAACTGTAAGTGGAAACAGCGTTTTGTTTGCGGATTCCGTTTACATATATGTATGTGTAGTAGCGTTTAAAATTATATCTTTTAATCACACCGTTGATCAGCTTCCAGTTGGAATGCTAAACATTTGATCTCAATTATCTCATTCGATCTTAAATCCTGTCGAACATACCCAACTTCGATCTCAATTCCAACAAACATACGCAACTTCGATCTCATCTCAATTCCTGTCAAGTAGACCCAGCCCAGCTTCAATCTCACTTCCTACAAAGGTTAACTTCGATCTGAATTCCTGTCATCGATCTCAATTCCTGTAAACTTATTCATCAGTTCATTTCAAGCCATTCAACTAAAATAAAAAAGTTTTAATTTAGCCATATTGAAATATTTTCAAAATGCAAAACCAGAACATAGTATGATAAGGCAACATTTTCAGGACTATAAATTCGTGCTTTTGAACTTAAAATTTAATTTCTCTGTAATTCAATTTTGGTTATTTTTATCTAAAACTAATTTGCTCAAATTACTTAAATAGATCATTTACTCCCTTCCCTGTGAACAAAATGCTTTGAATTCACGCTCCCAAATACTGAATCTCAAATACAAAATCTCAAATACTGAATCTCAATTACTGAATCCCAAATACTTACCTAATACGGCGATATGTCACCCCAATAAGGAATTAACCCAATTACCGAATTAACCTAAAGAATTTATTCGGTGTTGTGTTTCTAAAACTATGATCCCAAAAACTGCTTGAAAATACTAAAGTGTGACATCCATTGATTTAGTTATCTTTTTTTTAAAATTTGTTCGTGGATTACGCTGATAATGGTCAAATCCTTGCTTTTAAATCTGAATTCCTTTACAGTTGGCGGATTCTGCTTACAAATTTTGCGTATTCCACCTACATTTTCGGATTCCACTTACACTTTGCGGAGTCAACTTACAGTTGCGGAATCGAGAACAAATAGCTATATTTGCTTGTTGCGGAATCCACAACAAATTAAATGTGCCGACAAAATTTATGTTACAATTATGTGTACGAGGAATCCACGTAAATCTTGTAAGTGGAATCCACTTACTTTTTGGAACATGTTTAAATACTTATCTCTGGAATCCAGGAACATACAGACACAAAATTGTGCGCCTATCCAGTGCACAATTTAGTCTCGTAATGAAAGTTTACGGCCAGCGGAAATACAGTAAAATATGATGGAACCATTTCCATATAGGGTTTATTTATCGTCTATGCGTTAAAAGAGCGGAATATATTGCTTTAACCATCCCAAATCGACCAATTTTTCACTTTTTAGTGCCTAATAAGAAAACACGGAAAAAATTAGCAGGAGAATTCTTTTTCTAAATGTGAGCTCAGGGCATCATTAAATTTCAGATCAGTTGGTCAAAAAAATGGTAGCTCGTAAGGTGAAATTTTACCGAAAAAAAACAAAACCGTGCTTTCTAATCCGTCAAATTCTTTAAAATTCTTATTCCGTCACGCATTTATCCCGTTTTTTTCTACAAATAATCTCAAGTACGTGTAATGGTATAAAAAGTTAGGCTACCTGGAGTTATGAGGAAAAATGAACAGAATTTAACTGTATGGCATCAAGAGGAACCACAGTTTTATGACTTCGTTTTTTTACTGAAAGTCCTGTTAATTCATTGCTTTTGAATAGCGTCGATAAAGTGACTTAACGGCACTAACGCTGTTAGTTTTGTGACGTAAGGGTAAACCAATCCGCAACTGTTAAAAAGCTATTTAAAAGTTTTATTTAATTTGAAGAAGACGCTGAATATTTAATTTGTGGTACAGATGTTTTTTCATTAGAAACAACTTTAGTATCAAAATAACAGTTTCGATGAAAAATTTTCTTCTGTCTAAAAGTTTTTTTAAGGCCAAAACCGAAAATGTATTATGAGGTTATCTTACTTGTCAGGATCCAAAGGACCAATTCATTATAGTTCCTTTTCTTAGGAAATCACGACAGGTGGGTACTCAGGAATTACAACAAAAAATTAATCACATTTATGTCAAAGTTGTAAATATTGTCATCGTCTGTGCTAAGGGATTATTTCTAAACGTCGTTCTCTTGCTGATGTTAAGACCAGCAAGGGGAAAACCGAGGTGGTTCAAAAATATCTCTTTCGAAACGATTTTTAGTAGGCGTACAGTTCCTTGTATCGTACTCTGCTGTGCCCCTTTTCTCTGGCCAGGGATGTTTTTATTGGACTTCAGACTCAATTCGCGAAAGTTTGATGGTAATTAAATTCAAAGTAACGAAAATTTTTTCAAATATACAAAGCCTAGAGGATAACCAGAATATAATCTATACGGAGTGTGTCACAATTTGACCCAAGCAAACAAACGTCATACGATCCTCATCAAATATTTCTTGACCTCCGCGAACTGTAGTCACCGAGCTCAACACAACCTCCAAATTTTTTCGTGATTACTCAATGAGCCTTGCGACGTCTTTGTTTAAATTATTTCGTAAAGGGTTTTCAGTTTTGATGGCTGCCGAAATAAATATTGCGGGGTGAAAATCGCAAGCTTTACTTTCATGAAAATCCAACTAAAAATCGACTCTAATTTTTGAGGGAAGCAATTTACTATACAATTATTCTGTAGGTCAAAAAACTATCTGTCAAAATTTAAATGAATATTATGTCCCTTAGCATAGCTTGGGTTACTTAGTTTTTGTTGTCGTCGTAAATCTAACCATATCATTTTTTTGCGGCTAATTTTCGACTTTCTGGTTATAACTCTGTTAAAACCGCTTTCTCCAAACTGAATTAAAAAAAAATTTATCGATTCAAGTTTAATTAACAGAACAAGATATTCTTTTAGACCCCAAGGCTGCTAATGTACACCCTAGAGCTACATTTCATCCAACATTGTTCCTAACAAAAAGTCACATTCCATATCCAGTAGTTCGTTTTAAGGTAGAGGTATATTTCCGGTGCTAAATCTAGGAGTTGCCATACAATTTTGGTCATAACGCCCAAGGGTCTAGTTAAGGTCACCCAAGAGTCACCAGGGGTAAATTCCCCCAGGCAGCTTTAAGTTCCCATGGGGGTACTTTTCAACAATTTTTATCCCTATCAAATCATTGCTTCACGGGTTATCCCATTTTAAAGGTCCATTATCATTTTTCCCTGAAATTTGTTATTAACACGAGACATCAGATGAGATAAGTTCATTAGGGCTAATTGTTTGGGGCTAGCATCTAGTGTCTATAGTACAATAAAACCAAAATGAACTCTCACATCCTGACTTTGCGTAATTTATCGGTTTGCGGTTTGGAGGATGTTTTTCACAAGCGCTAATAACTTCCGATCCAATCACTGGAAAAGAGTTTATCTACCATAACTTCCATTCCAGCCTCTGAGTATTGCGTCGATCTACCATGTCTCCAATTTTCAGCTTTTTACCAATACCTGGGTTCAAAAAAATTCTGGAAGTTTTGTGGTGGGTTTGTTTAATTACGGCAAAAAACGGAAGTGCGGATCCAGGTGTTCTGGGTTTCATACTTCAGCATTCCATACCATGGTCTACCACATACAAGAATTTAAGCACAATACTGCCGCTTGTTGGTGAAATTCGATAGAATGATTTGCTCTTCCGGGAACGTCTGAGTTTCATAAAATTAAACCCAGGGATTCCCAGTCCGGTAGGGTAGGTGTGGGGGGGGGGGGGTGTCGTGAGTTCGCCGATTCGTTCTGGCATAGGAGGTTCATATTCTTCCGAAATTCGAACTATTTTGGAATTGACCGCTTGTTTACTTTTCTACTTCTCTTATTCACTAAACAATTTTAATAGCACGAAACGAAAGTTTCTGCCACATTTTTACCAAAATTACAAAAAAATGTTGAGTTTTCACCAAAATGATTCATCAACCCCAAATCTGTTCAAAGATTTATCAATTCCAAATATTTTTAGGACTGATAAATTTTTGTGGTAAAAATGCAACTGTCCTTTAACTTTGTTACAAATGGACCGATTTTTTTTAAATCAAATAAAATTGAAATTTAATTGTGGTCCCAATGGTTTATCAGTCGGCTGTTAGAACCACTTGCATTTGGCTTTTCGCCGGTTAATGCAAAAAATGTTTCAAATAAACAGCTTTGAAACTTTTCGAATGGCCTGAAAAATATTCCGTGAAATGACATTTTCCCCCTCTGAAAATATATGATGTGCATTTGATTTTTCATATTACTTGAGCTGATATTTATATTAGCTGATAAGGAAAATTTTTCGTCCAAATTTATTTTATTAAGATACTTATTTTAAATTACTGAATCCATATGTACCTCATTAAGTTACCTATTGTGGTACATATGGGACCGTTTATTTATATTTTGGTCGACCGCGACTGATTTATTAATATGGTACAAATGACCGTTTGTACAAATGGGACTTCACCACTATGACACATGATTTTTTGACACATGATGCGAATTAACTCGTAGCGTAATACAAAATTTTTTTCCCTATATCAGCCTAAAAAGCGCTCAACTACCAAGTTAAACACTACCAAATGTTCCGGCCATTGAAAATGCGGAGGAAATATGTATTTGGGTGTATTTTAGTTTTTTCGTTTTCCACGCAAAATCAGGTACCACAATTTATCATCGGACTGGGTTGAGTGATATATCCTATTAAAGCCCTTTCACTTGTCATTCTAACATTAAAAAATATCCTAAAAATTTACCAGTTTCGATTAAAAAATATATGAAATGTATCATTTTTCGTCTATTTTAGAGCAGGTAAGGCAAGCGAGCAGGCTTATTATAGAAGGATCGGCAGTTTTAGGACTAAAAAGGCTGTGAAACTTTTTTTCAAGCTTTGAAACTTTCAAGGCTTCAATAAAAGTTTCACGGCCTTTTTTACTATTGAAAAAACTGTGAAAGTCCAGTAAATTTAGTTTTTGAAGTTACCTTTCGCGCCGTTTTGAGACTAGTTCAAAAGTTTTTTATGTTGATTTTTTTGCGTTTCATGTTATTTTTTGGAGTCTTTCACCACACCATGCGCAAAAGCGACACTTATTTCAGGGAAGCGAAAAATGTTTTTTTTTAAAAAAAAGAATATGGTCGGAGCATTCTGCAGTACTTGCACAGCAACTGATTAATTACCCCCCTCCCCCTCCCCCGTACACACACACACACACCCAAACTTACCAAGTGCGGTATTGTCCTCCTTATGAAATGCAAGCTTTTATGCAATTGAACTATCTCAACCCTGAATTGTTTAAGAGGGGAGATTGATAACGCATGCAATGAGTGAGAAAGAGAACTAACGTTAAGCGCATATTGTTGGAATTTTGAAGCCTCTTGAGTGTTATTTCAAGCGTTCTTCATTTTCGATTGCACCTGGCTTCAAAACTGTAGAGAGCGTGCTCTCAATAGCTTCAAAGAAGTGTTCATATGAAGATCAATCATGCCACGATGGGGGAAATTTTATGTCAAAAAACGCTAGAAAATTTCTTAGAACAATTTTTTTTCTAAGTAATGAAGGGTTTCTATAGAGTTTCTTATGTCAATTTAGCAACATATTAAAGAAGCCTTAAGAAGCAATTATAAGGCAGGGAACTTAACCGTTCGTTTACACTTAGCGGACTTATATTGGAGGAATGATAGAAGCGGATGTGGAATACTTCAAAAATTGCACCACTGAGCGAAAGCATCTCATTTTTCAGCGACAACTGCCTTTGGTTGAAAATTGCCATTTATATCAGGCATGTTTTCAGTGATGGATTAATTGAGGAATTCTCAGGGAAACAATGCAATAAATTACCCAGAAAAATGACGCAAAACAGCAAATTTAACCTTCTTGGGAAAAAATCGGTCGTTTTAGTTTTTTATGAGAATTCGAAAAACTAATCATGTAAACAAAAAAATGTTGACAAAAAAATTTTTATTTCAAGTTTAGATCCGCTGAGGCATAGTGTTTTGATCGATATCTCTCAAAAATGGTTATTTTTTACTTTAAACTAAACTTACATAATAAAACGGGATCATTTGAAGGATTTATTAAACGTATGGTATCTCCCGAAAAAACAGACTTCCTGCTGACACATTATATCTGATGAGCTCCCATAAGGATGCGTTTTTTGCTTTAACTGGGTGTGCGTTCAAACGACAAACAAATTATCCTAAAGTTTCAAAAAAATTTGCCAAATTAAAAAATCAGCTAAGTGTACGCTGTTGGTAATCGCAAATTGAGAAAACAAAACGTGAAATGGCCAATCTTCGAACTACAAGAACATGCTAACTGACAGACATGCTAATAGGCCGTCCCCTCTCCATATCTGATGTTTTAGAGCCTTTCAAAGTAGTTGTTTAGGTGAAGCGTGAATTTTTGTTCTGGTACATTCTTTTTAAATCAGCAGATAGTAATACAGTAACAGATAGTAAATCAGCAGTTAGTAATAAAGTCTCTGAACCATAGAAATAAAAAAGAGCAGGTTGTAATTGGAACAAAAGACAATAATCAAAAATTTGAAATGTGTTCCTCTGACAATAAGGACGGTCGGGAAAAACTCAAAATAACATTTGAATTCAGAGTTTACAGAATAATAATTGGTAACTTTTTCCCCCATATTTCGAACAATTTTTTTTTCATTCATAGGCTTTCACGATTATTTGGCAACTGCGGAATATGGGCATTTGAAAAACTATCTTCAAACTGAACATTTTAGTGAACAATCCAATATATCATAACTTATTGCAAAAAGTTGAGGCTGAACAGAAAGAAATTTCATCAACTGCGGCCAATAAAAAAATTTAAGCAAAAGCCGAAACAAGAGTTTTTTTAGATCAATTTTTGTTCCTAAGGTTAAAGGTCTTTATTAGTTTTAAGTAACATTTTTGCTAAGAACTGACCCAAAAAATTTTATAGGTAATGACTGGTTATTAAAACAGACGCATAGTTAGCCGCGGTAACAAAGGAGCCAAAGGAGCGAGAACGGGCGCGAGTTTCACGATCGGACGGGTGTACTCGCCGGTTGCCGATCTAATTACGGCGGATCGCGCTATGCCGTCGTTACCGTAGTTCAATGACTTGACTCGCGCTAACGGGTAATGACCTCTTAGACTATTGTCCTCAATCAACCAAACGAGATCCCCAGTTGTTTTCAAGTGTGATTTTGGAAAAGAGAACAGTTTGGCTGGTTTGTTAAGCATTGGTACGTACTAACGGAGCCAGCGAGTGCAGATGAAATTTGCATAGGATTGTGCCCGGGCGTAGCGTTTTCGATGATTGAAGTTTTGCTCGTAATCTAGTTGCGGAAAGCTAATTACGCGGTTTCCAAGTAGGAAGTGATTCGGCGTTAACACTTCGAGATCGTTCGGATCGGAGGATAGGGGTGTGAGCTGACGGTTGTTCAGAGACTGCTCAACTAAACAAAACGTGGTTATGAGGACTTCCTCAGTGAGTTTTCTTGTTCGTAGTATATTATAAAAATACTCTTTTGGTGCTTCGTACGAGCCTTTCCCACACACCTCCATGATGAGGAGCACTGGGTGGATAGAATTTCTAGGCAAGGCCTTTGTGAGCAAGTAGAATAGGTGCATTGCGATTCCGGTTCTCGGTTCACGAAATCAATTCTTTGGCCGAGCGAAAAAAATTCGTGCCATTGTCCGACCAGATGACGGAAGGCGTTCAACGCCGAGCAATGAAGCGTTCTATTCCCATTACACAGGAACTTGTAACCACTGACGGAACAACCTCTAGATGAACGGCACGTTTCGTCATAAACGCGATTAAGAAGCCCCAGCGTTTCTCTGAGCTTCGTCGAATTGTTACGTGGAACGAGCCGAAGTAATCTACTCAGCTGTTCGCGAATGGCGGTTGTCAGTAACCCAGTGGCTCGAGCAGAAGGTCAGCCATCATAGGCGTAATTACCTTAGCTTTTCTTTTTCGGTTTAATAAGCAATTGAACGGAGGGCAAAACGGAGCCCCAATACAACGTACTCTAATTGTATAACAGCGTGCAGGAAATCCAAACTTTGGTGATGATTCTTTTGGTGAATGAATGTTGAAAGCATCATCACAAGTAGATGTCGGCTATCTAAAATGATGGGATGCTTAACGTTAAATTCAACATCAACGGGACGGCAAACACGGTCAGTGGAACGGACTAGACCACCGGGACCGATGAACGGCGAAAAAGAAGCTATTCGGCTAGACTTCATAAGGGACTGTTTTTGTGAAGTGCGTTGACTTCGACGTTGAACAACTCTGACTGAGCCAGAACCACTAGCTTTTGATTAGCTAATTCTAATTCGGATGGTTCGGTAATCGAACTAGCGTTGCAATTTTGACGGCAATGAGGTGATAACCTCAGCTTGAATGCGGCGATTTTTTGGAGTTTCGGAAAAGAATTAAAATTTTTCCAGACAAAAACTGGATCAGTGGTTTTCGATGTGCAAATAAAATTCGCAGTTTTTTCAATACCTTCAATTAAATCGTATGAAGGTCCTTTGAGTCGAATGCTGGTGAGAACTTCTGAGTCAGGTTTAAAAAGCCAGTCTTTGGTTTTCAAAAAAGGTATTTTCACCCAACCGCTTTCTTTCAGAGCCTCAGCAATTATTCCGTGAGGGAAGGTATCCGCTTGATTGTTGCCCACTGGACAAATGGAACCACTCATCTATTGTGGTGGATTCGACAATTTCGGAAACTTGATTAGCCACAAAGCAGGCAACTTGCTGGTAGAGTTCAACCACCTCAGTACAGTAGTGCTCTCTGTCCGCATGTATGATCTTTCGATTTTTATTTTCAAAGATTTCTTGATTTCAAGTCTCAGACGGCTCGCCAGTAACGGTGCTAGCAGGTCAAGCTTAGGAATTGAAAGAGTTTTCATCGGTGCTACTCTGGCTTTCCCGAAAACAAAAGCAATTTTGGCTACGTTTGTGACGACGGAGCAACCGCGCAGGAAAGCAACCGAGCAAAATACGTCCTGAGAGTTGTCACCAATCATATGAAGCTCTATTTGGTCAACCGGGGTGTCGAAGAAAGAGCCAGAAATTGTTAGTCGGCCAAGTATTGGTAAACCAGTATGCCACTCTATGAACTTTTCTTGAAGTTTACTTGACAATAGTTCATCCCACTGCTGGCCTGAGATACGTTAATTAACCTTCAGTAAAAGCCAGGCACGAACGGTGTACGGTGCGACTAAACCGATTGGGTCAAAACCGAGGAGACGTAATTTAATACGTTGCGCTGCGTAATCGGTTTTGCTATAACTTTGTTCACGCCACGACTCTCGTTTAAGATATCATTTTTATTATCCCACTTTAGATGTTATACGTGCGTTGCGTTGCGTTTATTTCTTTGACAGAGTCAATCTTGTTGTTCTCTGAATTCAACTTTTTTGCTAAATCTTGGACAATGCTGAAAAACTTGGTTAAGTTAAAACCTCTTAGACTCGACAAACTTTCAAGTTCTTTGCTCAGGCTTAGCGCTTCCCTCAAATCAGCGATAGAACCTAAGAAATCATCCATATGAAAGTTTTCTAGGACAGCAGAAGCAGCAGCTGGAAACTTGGCGTATTATCTCTCGCGGTTTGTTGGAGCACAAAATTTGCACAAGTGAGGGAGTCACGAGCACCAAAGATGTGACAAGTGTAATAAAAAACGTTCACCTCATTTGTGAGGTCCTCCCGCCACAAAAAAACGCAACGACGGCTGGTCAGCTGGAAAGAACCCTACTGGAAAGAACATTCCTTCAGTGTCTGCTGATAGTGCAAATTTATATTGTCTGGACCGGAGGAGCACTCTCAACAAGTTCTGCAACAGACCGAGCCCTACCAAAAGTGACTGGTTCAAGGATACCCTATGAATTTTCGAAGCACCGTTTAAATTTCGCCTCAACTTTCCAGGTTTATTCGGGTTAACCACTGGATGATAGTGTAAATACCAATTGCGGTCAGTGCGCCTGTTCAACTCATTGTATTCAATAGGAACGGTATACCCCATTTCCAAATCGTCCTGAACAGTTTTACCGTAAAGTCTTTTCAGGTCAGGATATTTTCAAGCCGCTTTTCCAAAGACTTAAGCTGGACAAACGCGGAGTAGTAACTGTTTGGCAACTTGACATCCTTATCGACCCAAAACATACCAACGGAGCATCGAGTTCCGTCATGCGAAAAAGTCGATTCAAGCGTTTTTAGAGCTTGCTTTTCTGATGCTGAACGCGGATCGGCTGATTTATAGGTATTGATGGACTAAAGTTCATACCAATTTTTGACTTGCTCTATAAGAGAATTGTCTTCAACACTAGACTTGAAACAGTGAGATGGCAAACCTAGAGATGATGGTAGAGGACCACTGAGGACCCAACCGATAAGTAACCGTACCGCAAACGGTGAATTTTTGCTTTCATTGCCGTGAATTTCTAATAATAGGATGGCCTGAAATCAGTGTTGGCCTAAGATCATTTCCACGTCAGAGTATTGGTACGTCAAGGAAGGCACTGGAGCCAAATGAGGATAAACTTTTTTAAGTTCACTGACGTTCATGGTATCAGATCCTGAGTTTAAATCCGTCTTAACAAAAAGTCGTGCTTGGAAATTGTATGAATTGGATTCATTAATACCTGAAATTACTATTTCTAATTATTCCGTCCTTAAAACGTGTTGTGAATTTATTCCACTGACTGTTAGGTTCAACTTTTCACCGGACAATTTAAGTCTTTCAGCAAGTTGAGCGGAAAACCATGAGTGACTGCAAGCCGAATCACAAAGAGCAAGACTATTAGAGTTAGATGTGTTGCTGGACAACTTCAAGTCAACAATTTGAATTAGACCTTTAAAACAGAGATCGGAGATGGCGCAAGTAACTGTTTCCACTTCCAGACTACCGGAATGCGAAGGGGTTTTTCCTTCAGCTGGTGATTTTGTTGAGTCTTTTGCGGGGTATATTCTTCGGCTCCGTACAAGAGCGCATTGTGAGTTCTGTTGCAATCAGGCTTGTTGCACTTTCTAGAATTCGGTCATTATCGAAAAGTATGGTCTGATTGCAGACAGGAGAAACACAACTTCTACTCGGCGGCAAACTTTGCTCTTTGAGTAGGAGTTTTCTCTTTGTAGACGCTACAGGACCAATAGCATGTTTGCCTTTGCAAACAATTCAGCAAGGATACTGTTGATTGGGTTTTTTTATCAGACATTTTTGAATTAGGAGACAAAATTTTTGTTACTGTTTTAGAAGGGCCAGCGTTGGCCTGATTTTCCTGATTTTGATTATTGGGAGGGTTAGCTTGCATTCGCTCAGTCGCCCTCTGCCTTTTCAGCCAGCCAGTCATTGAAATGGAGCAAAGATGGTTGGTAAAGACTACTTTTCATTGTGTGAAGAGCCGATGATTCCTTCATGTTGGGTGGCAGTTTACCTAATGCTTGGTTTAACGAAGCAACACCTCCAAATCCTAGGCATAGGAGAGTGACTTAAACACACCAGTAAGATTTGAGATGGTAGAAGCAAAACCTATAATGCTGTCGGAATTATGCACTTTCAATGGTGGGAACAAATTAGTTTGTGAAGGTTAGCATTAACTACCGTTTGTGACTGGCCCAATTTCCGAGTAGCGATGGCATACAGCGATGGCATTTTTGGTTTTCCCAGTCACAAGAGTTTTCAATTAAGTCAACTTGACGTCATCACTCAAACAAGCGGAGTTGACAGCGCTTTTAAACTGTCCGAAACAATCATGTCAAGGTAAAGGATCACCGTTGTATTGAGACAATTCCATTCTGGTAGCGGATCTTTACATTTCATGGTAGTAATCTCAGCGAGGTCTTCAATAGTTAGAGAATATTGTTCGTTAATTGGCAGGAAGGGCGGCTGGTTTCGATCAACGTGATTTTTGTCATCACCATTACAATAATTGAACCCGTCATCTCGGGGATCAGGAAATTGATACTCAGACTCCGGCTGGTAGAAGACTGTTCCACAACTGGTTAATGGAAAGTTCGATTTCGTATAATCGAAAGTCAAGTTTGGCACAATTTTAATTTTAACTTTAAGCGACGGTTGAGCTAGAGTTTGACTCTGGCTAGTTTGCGCGGTTTGAATGAAACGAACGGGTAGCACGGTAGATTTATTAGACGTTTGCAAATGTATTGTGTTATTTTGGATTATAAGTTTTTCAGATCTGGATTGAAAAAGATTTCTGATATTGGTATTATCTTCATCCAAATTACTAGTCAAGACAGCTATCGCCGGTTGGAAAGATTGGTTAACTGGGTTAACGCGGAAGGGATTAAAACCAGTAGCACTCAGTGACGGTTTGGTTTTATGTGCAGACTGAATTTCTTCAGCTCTGTTTTGTTCACCCAGCTTTTTGTCCTTTTACTTCCCGCACGACTCTCATCGGGCAAGTCTATCGAACTTGACTTCTCTTTCATGTCGTCAAGAATTGCATTTTCCGTTACGGTGGCATCGGCCAATTTAACTCGATTTTTTTTTCGGCCAATTTTTTCAGTTCTGTTAGATTTTTTTGCTGTTTTAAGTGAAGCCTACCTACATTTTGTCGCTCTATTTCTTCACGGTGCAAGGTTGCAATTTTCAGCTTTCGAGTTCTTTGGCTAGAAGTCACTGATGCAGACAAATGCTTAGAAGTTTCCACATGACTTTTGTGTGATGTGGTTGCAGAACTTGGTGATTTAACACTTTCAAAGTGGCTGAGGGTCTGTTTGGCGTCAAGATACTGTCGTAATTTAGTAAGGATTTAATCGTTTATATGTGTTAAAAGCTCTAACTCATGTTTCAAGGCTGCTTTGTCGGATTCTTCTGAGGTTAAAAAGAGGATTTCTTTATTTTTGGAGACGGCTTCTCCCGAGCATTTTTTACAAATTTGAGGCCATTTTTTGATTTTAACAGTGCGGTCTTTCCTTTCAATGGTCTCAAGTACGCACTCATGGTTTATATTTAACTCTTTTCCAAGCTTGGTTCTAGCTATCGTGAGACTGTTGATCTTATCGGCAATATCGGACACCATTGCTGGCGGAGACGAGGGAACAATCGCGGTAAGCGAAGACTGGTCGGCAGCCATCGTACAACAAGAGGCTAGACTGAACATCAGACAACCCCTGGGAGCGAAACCCGAGGTAAGAAATAAGCCCAGTGTAATGAACTCGGAAAACATTCTAGCTGAACAGAAGAATTGCTATGAGCACCTTTATCTGGCCTCTTAATCTACGGTTAACAGATAAAAGATGCTAGCAACTCAAGGTAAACGAAAAACTAATTTCGTTCAGAATTTATGCAAAGATTTCGAATTAAAACGGACAACTTGTTTTATGGGAACTTTCTGAGCGGTCAGTTGAACTTTTTGTTTAGTGTTTTTAACAATGGTGTTCAAATTTTGGCTGTGACGTAAAATAATGGTTAAAATTTTCAATTCGAGACGAGAAATTGATGCAAAGCTTTATATTGCTTTTGAATAAAACGGGGAGAATTTTGTCTGTGCCCTCTCGGTGACAACAAATGGTTGCAGTTATTCGGTTTTTTTAATTGTTCAATAGTCGATTTATTTGCAAACCGGACAAACATTGAAAGTTATTGCTTATATGCTTACCTATGGAATTGTTGCTGAAGTCATGCCACAAAACAGATAATTCCGGGAAGCTAACTTTGGGTTATTGTGTAAAATATATTGCACTGTTTTTTTTTGCAAAATAACTTAAAGAAAGTCCTTTTTATGGCTAAACAACTTCTTTGCAATCTATCTCTCAGCTTTCGGGGTTGAGTTTGTATTGCATAAAAAAGAGAGCTTGCTCCTAAGATGAAAACCATCATAGTTGTGGAGAACGCTACATTTGATTATTTTATGGTAAAATTTAGATGCTTAGAAAAAAATTATTTAGGACAAGGTCTTTGGGTGAACTCTACGATTACACCTATTTGTGCACGGTACTGCACACCCAAAGATTACGGGATAAGGCGGTTCGCTTACGGACTGAAACGTAAACGGGCGCGAACGGAAGCGGACAAGTTGAGTGTATTGATCTGAAAAAAAAACCATAGGAGCAAAACCCGAGCTAAGGAATCACACACACAACTACGGCGAAGAATGGGTAGTGACGATGAGAGAACAGTTTTGCGGTCGATATGCGACGTTTTGCTATCGGACTGATTCAAAAAAGCGGTACTTGTAAGATCGAGTTGAGTAAATTGTTATAAGTTTCAGACAACCGATAGGAGTAAAACCTGAGGTAAGAAATCGGCTTAAACAACTCACTCAACAAAAGGAAAGTCGAGGAGGCGGCAACAAATTTTGATGTTTTAGAACATAAATATCCAATACTTTGGTAATTTAATACGTTCTGGGCAAAAAAATTGAAATTTGGTTCGAAACTTTTCTGAGGTATTCAAGACTTTTTCTACTTCCCTTAAAATTTAGTTATGAAAAACTTTGCACTTTTTTTTAGGATTTTTAATTTTTTGTTCAGGTTATGTTAACAAAAATTCAAGAATAAGTGTAGCTTTTGGTTCGGTTTGTACTCAAAATTCATTGCACAAAAGCGTACAGCAATAAAATGGGACTAAAATTTGAAGGTTTCGACAATTTTTTGACAGTTTTTCGTTTCTTGGAAATTTTGATCTCCGATGTCAGGCAGCGTCTAGTTGCTGAGGGCTTTGTCCAGATTCACACTCTGTTTTCCTCACAATCATTTCTCGCTTGAGAGTATGCTGACATAGAAGAAAAGTCCTGTGAGTACTCCAGAGCCCAAAATAGTTCCAGGGTTGCCACACTTTTAGATAGAAGAGAAGAAGACGACTTGGATCTCATTATGAACCCGGAGGTACTCATTGATATGACTGAATCGAATCATGTACCTCGAGTTATAACAGCGTGAATGATCAGCTCATATAGGAATTACACAGATTTTTGTGCGTTCATCAGACGTAGAGAATCGGAGATTTTTAAGAAATAGGTAACACACGTGCCCTTCAATGAGAGGTTTTCTTAAAACCAGATAGACATGATTTCAGAATCAAATTTGCCTATTTCCCGACTATTCCCGAGTCGCGGTACCAAAATGTTCCGCTGACAGTAAGGACGGTCGGGAAAAACTCAAAATATCATTTGGATTTAGCGTTTACAGATTAATTGTTAACATTTTCCCCAATAATTCGAACAATTCGTTTTCATTCATAGGCTTTCACGATTATTTAGTATTTAGCAACTGCGGAATATGTGCATTTGAACAACTATCTTCAAACTGAACATTTTTGAGAACAACTCAATATAACATTGCAATAAGTTGATCCTGAACAGAAAGAAATTTCATCAACAACTGCCGATAAACAATTTTAGGCAAAAACCGAAACAAGAGTTAATTTAGTTCATGTTTTAGTTCCTAAGGGTAAAGGGTTTTCTATGTTTTAAGTAACATTTTTGCCATAAACTGACTCAAAAAGTTCTATATGAAATGACTACATTATAAAAACAGACTCATAGATAGCCGCGCTATCAAATTATTTGACCTTTCCTTTCTCATTATTATGCTATATTGGCTTGACAAAATTGAATTTGCTTAGTCTCCGAGTGTGAAATAGCTACGTCGCAATTTTTTTTTCTCTCAAGCAGTTATAGGTACCTGATACCTGGAAATTTTTTCTGCATGAAGTCAAGTGTGGTATTCAGAAGCGTGTCAAGTTCAACCCGCATTGGCAAAACTATGAGTGCAATCGATTATCGCCAGTAAAATCTACTGTTCAGCAATCAAGCTGTTTTATGCACTAAATTATGCACTTTTTTCTACTATCAACTTGATTACAATCGATTGTCATTTATACTGATTTTAATCAATTCGATAGGTACCAAAATCCATTTTTACGTGCTTATTTTGGCACTGATTATATACAGATTTTATACACTATGAAATCCATTTTATTTTGGTTAAGTTTTTCAACAAAAAAATTCATTTTGAAAAAATGTTTTATTACGTGTTTTGTTTTTTGAAAATAACCAAACTCGATAAGAAAAACATAAAGCTGTCCAGTTACGGCCAAAATTGACAGTTTTTTGCAGAAAAAAAGCAGAATCTGGGAAAGAAAATTTCAGTACTGCTGCATTTTGTTTTTGTGTGTTTTTGTGCCCCGCATTTTTTTTAAATTTTAGTTTCCATGAGATGTTTACTTTTTTTCTTTACAAAATCTTGTATAAATTGATGTTTCATTGGATTTTTGCATGTTGTTGTGCCAAAAATTTTTATTTCAATGACGATTCTAATGACTTTATTGCTTATTTCTATGTGTAAAATTGTGGTTATATTGATGATTTTAATGAGATTATTGCATATTTTTGTGAATCAAAATCTTAATCGTTTGATGGTTTTCTTGATTTGTGTCGTTTCTTTGAATTCAACTTTTGTTTTGAGCTTCTCAGATTAGGAAAACTAAAATTTTTAGAAAATAATTTTAATCCATTTTTAGACAATAATTTTTTTTGGTCGGTAGAGAAAACATTACAATCAGTCATAATCGATTTTTTACAGATAATAAAAAGCTTCTATACAGATTTTAAACCGCAAAAAAAATACATTTTCTGGACTGTATAATCGGTTTTTCGGAGCTGTATAAAATCCCTGTATTATCGATTTTAGTGTCTGATTAGGTTACATACAATCGATAAAAGCTGTATACAATTATACAATATATAATCGATTGCAATATTTTAGTTTTGCCAACTAAGTTTACCGGACCAAGTTAAGTCCTTCCCCGTAAGCCGTTTGGGGGAGAGGGGAAATGTTAACTTGATTCTTAGTCGGGGAATTTCAGCCAATCAGTATCTAGCACTTTACAAAACGAATTAAAGATCTTAGTTTGATCTTAATTTGATCTATCTGCAGGGAGGAAGTTAATTAGATTCAGGTTGCCTCTTAATTCGGGCTTCAAATTTTATACTAATGGTCCTATTTTGGTGCCATCATATTATTATATATTTAAAAAAGGACCCTTCCCGCATCCAGTTTCAAGCGTTAATAATCGATTATATTACGATTTTAGTACCAGTCTCACTATAATTGAGAAACAATCAATTTTAATCAATTAATAATCGATTATAATCTCTCTTTTTAAATTCAAATTATAATTAATTATAATCCATTATAATCGATTATAATCGATTATTTATTCGTCTATTTTTTGATACAATTATAATTGATTATAATTGATTATAATCCTTTATTTTTATTCAAATTTCTATTTTATTAGTTTTGCACAAAAATCCATTATAATTGATTATAATTGATTATAATCCCTTTTGCTTGTCCATTTTTGTCTTCGAAGTTGCATCTAAATTGCTTATATTTTATGCTTTTTGTGTACGTTGGTTCCTATGAAAAATGAGAAAAAATGTTTTTAAAGTTTTCCAATTAATTCAAATTTATAAGTTTTTTTTTCATTTCTTCCCCATTAGAGTTGTTTTGTGATGCATATTTTAAGCTTTTTTAAACACCAAAACATCAGCAGGTTGATTTAGTTTCATTATTGATTCGGAAAATTTATTTTTCATCTACCGCAAGAACCTTTCCACTCATATGAAAGGATCTCTATGAAACTTTTCTTCGTGGTATAACTTTGTGTTCAGATGAAACAAAGTGTTCAAGAGATCTCTCTTTTAGAGATTTTTTTATTGACACAAAAAAATAACCCATAAGATTTATTTCGAATATAAGAAAATTTCGGAAAAATAAGAGATTATAATCGATTATAATCGATTATAATTGATTTTAAGGGTTTTTAGTAAGAATTATAATTTTAGGCGTAAATAAATTTTAGGCGTCCAAGTTTAGGCGTAAATAATCGATTATAACGGATTATTATGATGATTTTTTGACAATTATAATCGATTATAAGAGATAATAATCTCTTGGAAAATATCACGATTATAATCAATTATAAATCCCTTAAAGACCTAATTTTGGTAATTATAATCGATTATAATTGTCAAAAAATCATCATAATAATCCGTTATAATCGATTATTTACGCCTAAGCTTGGATGCGGGTTGGGTGCCAATTTGTACCAATTTTATATTAAATCACGAGCGAAAAAAGGGCATTTTTGATCAAAACCTTCCTTAATTATTTTCAACACGGAACTTTAAAAACTTAAGAGTGGCGAAGAAATATTCACGTGAGAGGGACTTTTTGCGGGACCAGCACTGTTCAAAAAAATCGAACTTAGCTAGCCTAAGAAAAGGTCGACCGTTTTTTCAAAAAAACCCTCTGTCAATTCCGCCAATTCTGTGGACTCCATTGTCGCACTATATTGAAATTGAAACCATTTCAGTGGAAAACCGCATTTCAACAAAATATTTCACAGAAATTCTCTGTGTCAAAAAAGGGATTTGAGTTTTGTTAAAGAAAAATTTGAGTAGTCTTGCTAATCTAGTAAAATGATTACTCTAATCTGATTATAGAGTTGTGCTGAGGTAGATGACTCTAATAGCATTCTAAGTCTATTTGTAGTTAATGCCAAATTGTTGACAGCATCGATGACTTTGAACATTTTAATTGGTCAAAAACTACAGCGATTTTGGTTAGTAAAATTATTTGCAGGAAAGGAACTCCGTGAAAAACTAAATCCGACGTCGGAAAGAGCAGTGTAGATTAATTAACTTCATCGGTCACCAAAAAGCTTACTTCAACTATTTGGCGTTAGCAATACATCTAATTGATTGAAGCTGACCTCCAACCTCTCACGCGGCTCAAGAAAATTGCGCAAAATTTAAATAAATGGAAACCATTCAAACATTCATTTTTTTAAAAAGTATTTGGGCTTCTGATTTTGAACGATTTTTCCTAAGCTATCAGCAAATAGCACTGTAAGCACTATGGATATAAACTATTGAAATCATTACTAATTTGATCATTATTTCAATTTTTTATTCAAATGAGCATATATTTTTATGAAATTCTAATATTTAGTTCAATATATTTGGCAGCAGTATGTTGCAATCAGGTATTAGGCTTTTTCCATAGAACACATGTGTTCACAGGATTCACCTCCTCGTAGCTGAACCCACCCTTTCATTACCAACTAAACATATGCGCTGAACAAAAAAGCATAACATTTGAGCATGTTTGCATTTTGAACATCCGTTCTTGTCGAATGTTTTTTATTGTGTTGATTAGAAATGGTTTTTCAAGTTTCAGTTAAATCTCTTTTTTTGATTTTGCTTACTTTATTCGGTTTAACTGATTGTGGATTATTTGATATTGGCTTAGGTGCCTCATATTTCCTTATTTGATGGAAGGAAGTTTTTTAATGCCTAATTGTGTTTTGAGGGGTTATGGTTTTTTAAGTGTTTGACAGAAAAGAAATTTAGGCTCAATGCGTTTCTGCATATTTTGGTAAGCTAGGAATGATAAATGCCTTACTTGGACGTTTGCTTATCAACATGAACTTCGTATAAAAAATTGAAAAACTCATATAACACTTTTGCTAAACCTGATTCTTTTGAGATTTTTTCCGTTTTTTAGTTTTGTCTGATTTTCATATTTGGGTCAAAGGTAGTTAAGAGTTTTGCTTGTTTTTTTTTTGTTTAGAATATCATCTTCATCACGTTGCATCTCAATTAAGAAAAATTGAAACTTTTCACAACAGATAAGTTTTGGTTAAACACGCTTGAAGCACGAAGAAAAAATTCCAGTCGAGTAAGACTGATCGTTATCAATGCAATATTCTAATTTTTTCCAACTCTAGTTTAATGTCGCTGATGCAGTGCAGTGGAAAAAAAAGATTTCCACATACACTCAATTATAAGGACACACTGATATGAAAATAGAATTTTAAGAAGTTTAGATCTCATTGTTAAAAAAAGTTTTACCAACACGCCATTTCAAGTACTAGATAAAAGTTAACTTTAAAGCATTTGTGGATCGTATGTTTCCAGTTTGTTTGGTTTCTAAATTAAAAAAATACGCGTAAATAGAAAGCTGGAAGTTTTGTGCAAATTACATGGTCAAAACATGGCTACTAATTACCCGGCATAACTCAAAATACCATCGCAGGTGAAACACAATTTAAAAATTTGTCAAATTGAATTTTCAAAAAAGAACATCAAAGTTTGCCTGAAGATAAAACACAAAGCGAATTGAATTTGACAGGTTTTCCATCTATTTTAAATTGATTTTAAGCTAAACTCAGTTTTTATCTCTTTTTAGTTTAGGTTTTAAAGCAAATGTTTTTTGCTTAGAATAAAATATTTAATCTAGCAACGGCGCAAAACCTTAGATGAATTAAAACGAGTATTTCACAGGCCCCAAAAGATTCTGGTAGAAGTAGAATTTAGCAGAATTTTATAGAGCAGCAGCTAGAGCAGAACTTCAGTCATACGGCAGAATTTATCAACTTTTCTTTAAAAAATTTTCAAAAACATAATATGAATGCTGCAATTCTATTTCTCAGAAGTACCAATTACGCATCTATGCTCTAATTGTTTAAGCTTTTAACAAAAAACGTTCTATTTTTTAGAAATACAAAAAAATGTATCCGCAATTCTACTAATGTTCTATTTTGCCTCCTAAAAGGCTGTTCGTTTTTTAAGTTGACTTTTTTTTCCTGAAAAGCGACAAAAATGGCAATTTTTGTAATAAACGCATAGTTAATGAAAATTTTTATGGAAAGGAAGAAAGCAGAATTCTTTTTTATAAAGCAGCAGAACTTGCAGTGTACAGCAGAAGAATTGTTAAGGGCTTGCGTATTTCATAAAAAAAAGATGTGGGACGTTTTGCCCCCACACACAATTCGCACCTCTTAATTTTAGTAGAACATTTCACCCCTCGAACATTACGCCCTTAATTTTTTCGCTCATTTGAAATTAATTAACCACCGCTTATTGAATTTACCATTTGAGATATGTCTTATTGACTATTGACTATAATTTCAGATGAGGTACACCGTCTGCTCGTCACGCTATCTTATTTTCGGCCGGATGGATTCGTGCAACTTCTTAGTCTAATACCAATCTTAATCTTACTCTTATATTTCCTAGTCTCAATAGATCTAGTGTACACCGGTTTGCGCGAGTTAGTTCCAGAATGAGAACAACTGTGTTCTAGGTTTAATTCAAATTGTTCTGGTGTTGAAACTACCAGTAGTTTCAACACTTTCAAATAAGTGGGTTGTTAGTTTGATGGAGTATGATTGGTTAGTATTCAATATTTTATAGAGATAAAATATCATAACAATAACCAATGATAAATACTGGTTTAGATCTGGCTCCACATTTGAGAGCCGAAATGTGTATTGGTGAAAAGTGTGGTGGGAGAAATGTGCCAATAACTTCATTAGGTGCCAAAGGTGTGAATTCTACAGAAAAAGAAGCCGAAATTAAATGCAGAAGAACCAATTCAAGGACAATTATTCTTCACTTCAAAACATGTAAATATAAAATGGCTCTGAATGCTTTGTCTGAGTTTCCATTTTAAAACTCAGCCGTAGAAAAAACTTATCTTCAAATGTGATTTAAGTTTTTCAATGAACTATGAGATTTTTCGATTGGCAGATGTTTAATAAGGTTCGATTGGCAAAACTTAATATTGAAAAAAGAAACTGTAGATTTTTTTGAAACTCGTCGACTGATATATCGACCCTGATCGAACATGTTTCGACCCTGATCAACTTATGCATCAAACCCTGGTCTGCGATTATCAACTCTGATCGTATTATATATCGACTCTGATTGACTCAAGTTTCGATCCTGATCAGCTCATGTATCAAGCCGTGGTCGACCGTGAACAAAAGTCGACGTCAACTTCGTTGCTGAGACGACCATCAGGGTGAACGACCATGACGGTCGTCTCAGCAACGAACTTGGTAGACTTATGTTTAATGATCTGTAGTAAAGCAGACAAATGGTCGACTTAAGCGGTCATTGCATAATTTGAGCACCTAAACCCGGGATGTAACTAAATAGCATGCTGAACAAAATATGTATTTGATGTAATGTAAGAGTCAAAAGAACGCAGAGTTCCCATCCAAGTTGCACTTTGCTAGCTATGAGTTAGTTTCAACAGAAACCCTGACGCCAATGATTGTTCAATGTTTGTTCTATCTACTTTTTGAAACTCAAGACACAAAAAGTAAGATTTATTGGCGCGTTTTTGTAATTAAAAATAAACTTCTAAAAAGAAAAAGTTCACAGCAGAACAAAATATGTATCATAAACGTTACAAAAAGAAATAGTTTTATGGTGTTTTTTTTTCGAACGCAATGCTGGAATATGAACTTCAAAATTGGTAAACAGCTAATTTATTCAGCTTTTTGCTCAAATTTTTTGTTTTAACTACCGGGCTACTTTGTGCGGCCAAACACGGCATATACATTTCCACGCTATATCAATTAGCAACTTTGCCTTAGAGGCTTTCAAAACGCGCCTGCATAAATTGAAACGTGAAATGAAATGACGCGATTTCAAAAAAGGAAGCTAAAATGAAGCTGTCAATTTAAACTTCTTCGTGCGCAAACAACTCTTGATACCAAAATATATAAGGTAATTTACAAAAAAAATTATGGTAGATTGAATATAAAGTATGAAAACAAAGCTGCTCGTACCAAAGAGAAGCCCCGAAGGTTCCGCCTGTACTTTGAAGTCTGTTCAGTAGTTTTTAAAAAGAAAATGAACTGAAACAGTTTTCTTAGACCCCCCCTCCCTCTTTAGTTCATTATACGCAACGGAAAGTACAAAGGAATTTATTTGGTAACTTTTTTATGACGTTGAATTTGAATGGATTAGTTTGCGTCATATCAATCAAGTCATTTTCCTTTATTTGGCGCCTTCGCTACGCGTTAATAGAAATATTGAGAAAATGGCCCGAGGCTTTTTCAAGCAATTAAGTTTTCAATAATCACAAAATTCAAGGCAAAAAATCCACTCATCTCTGCTTTTTTTATAAATAAAATTTTTGGAGATAAAAACTATGAGTGCAAATACTCTGTGACTTACAATTTTACAAATCAGCTTACATAAAAATTTAGCATTATGTAATGCAGCTTTGGCTCTTTAGTTTATATATTCCGAAAAAAATGTTAGGCAACTATATTTTGGATATTCTCAGCATCAATGATTTTTAAGTCAAGTTTTTTTTAAAATTTTTTTTTTGGCATAATGCATAACTTGTAGCTGGGTCATATGAGGTGCTTTAAATTTTTTTTTTGTCAAAAAAGTTTGACTAGTCAAATTGTCTACTTGACAAATCAGGATTGTTTTCATGAAGGAAGTTTGTTTTCATAAAAAATATGTGTATGAATCATTTCTATTCACCCGCAAACTCATTGGTGCACATATCTTTTATTAACCCAAGCAATTTGCTACTGATGCTGCATAAGCCAATCTCTATCAGTCAAAATTCGTATAAAGTTCTTTTGAACAACTTGTTTTTGGCTTACAACCTCTGTGAGTGTGGTAATAACGACTTGATTCAACCTAATTATCTACTCGTTCGATAAACATTGCACTACACCAATCAGTTTTCTAAGACTTCTGAATACTATCAGAGATCATTTGTGATCACCCAATTTGACAACGATAGTGAAAAAATGCTGATCACTAACGCCCACAGAAGAGTTTTATGAGAATGTTTTTCATACAAACTGTGAAAGCTTCCAAAACTCCTTCAACAAACGCTTGCCGGATAGATCTCATCAGTGTACCAAGTGGTGTAATTGGCAACGTTGAATCATATATGGTTCTTTGAAAATTACAGAGTGTATTATTTATTTTTTTTAAACAAAAGTATGAGAGGGCTGCGCAATGTCTGCGGGCGTGTCTGAAAAGCTATATATTGTGGGTTTGATCTCCATTGGGAGCTTTTTTGTAAAACTCGATGAGAAGCGCTGCTTCATTGATGCTTCAGACGTTATCATGGATAGTGTGAGGCTAACCAGAGTCTGAATCAGCACTGAAAAACATTGATAGTGTGATTTCAAAAAATAAGGTTCTCTCACCGTCAACAAAATTTCCAACTTGCAATTCCCATAGTATGATAATCGTAATACTACTGTTTTTTTCATAAAATGTCCTAATTTTTAGCTACTTTGCGAAATGTTTTGAAAACGTTCAAGATACAATAAATTTATCGAATACTAACCGAAAATTGAAAATTAAAATAGGAACAGCATCAGCAATTTTGAAAATTATAAAGATGAGAACAAGAATGCTCGTATATCAGGGTAAAGCCTGAATGTTCCAACTGTCCCTTAGTTATATCGAATAGCTTTTGTGAAAAGAAATTTTTGAAAGTCTATAAATCTTGGACAATATCAGAGTTTGAAATGTTGAGTCGTACAAAATTAATTCTACCGATACGATTAGCTAGCATCAGTTCAACCTGGAACAATTTTGTTACGCGGGATAATTCGCCACGCATAAATAATTCGCGTCACACTTTCAGCAGTATGAATGAATTCTTCAAAGCACGCAAAATTTAATTTAGTCCAGAATATTTGGCCAATTTGGCAATTTTCAATCCCCCAGAATTTTGCAAAAAAAAATATCTTTTTAAGTTTGAACTCCGGAAGTCGATATCTTCAATGGGGTATAAAAAACTTTGGTTGAAATCTATTTTTTTTTGTTCGGCGAAAGTTGACTTAATAAAAAAACCACACCGAGCAAAAAAAAACCATAACAAAATTGATGAAGTTTTTGGACGTATGGAAGCTTATGACAAATGATTTTCATTTTTTGCTAGCCCCGGCCTTGTCGTTTTTCGCTAGTCAATAGTTTTTGCCAAGTATCACTAGATATCAAAAGACTGCTCGTATCAGGGCTTTGACTGCTCATATCCCTGATGTTCTGACTGCCTTATAAAATCTATGAAGCAGTGTTCGTCTAATAGTAATTGATGAATTTTTCGAAAAAAAATGAACAAAATTCAACCAAACAATATATAGTACACAGTGATAATTTTGCTCCTAAATACATAGCAATTATGGCAAATAGCCTGCTTCAACCAATTTGGATCATTTTGTAGGACGGATTAAATCTCCGCTTACTCGATAATAGCGGAAAATGTATCGCGCGTTAATTGTCTCAAATTGGCTAAAATAGCAATATTTAAACCCCCATAACTTTACGAAAAAATATCACTGGTAAGCTGAAGACAACAATGATTTTCAGATGATATAAAAAAATTAAGTCAAAAATGGCTAGTTAAAAAGTCAAAATTTGTCTGAAGAAAAAATCACCCCGAGCACAAATATTTCGTCACTTTCTTCGAAAGTCAGAACAAAAACTGGCTATTCTTAAAACAAAAATTTGATTGACTTGGATTTCAAAATTATCATAGAAATTAGTCGTTGAGCACTTCAAGTGGAGGTAAGTTAGTTGATAATGGTAGAAAAGATACCGAATTCAATGTTCATCAGCACCTATCTTATTTCATATGTTTCGCAATCAAGTGCAAGACAACTTTTTTTTCTTAGTTCCAGCGAGTTTTTTTTTCCAATGTGAAAAAAGTGTTACAAGTTTAGTTTTCTTTCAACTCTTCGAGCATTTTTGTGTACTATTGAGGAATATTTATTGTGCACTCTCTTGTAGATTAAATTTGACCTAGTTAACCCAAAAACATAGTTACCTGCATTTATAAGAAAAGTTGAAATACAATCTTTGTTATTGCCTTCAGTTTACATAATTCTTTGGCCTCTACCGGTAGTACATGGAATTAATTTACATAATAGATGCAGGCCCACCCCCCAAAAAGTTGGTGCCTATTCGCTTAATGTGGGTCAATTTAGCATAATTAGAGAAGTAAAGAGGAAGGTTGCGTTGTTCCGTTTTAGGAAGCTTCAAACGACCTCAAAAATGGCTTGTTTTCTCCTACATCAATTAAATTTATTAAACAGGGGAGACATTTTGCCTAGTATATACTTAACACTACAAAACCACTCAACTTCATCTTTGAGTTTTCCAAGATCCACACTACCGCCTTTTTTCACGCCAGGAATTTTGAAACTTGAAAAAGCAGGATTTTCGCTTGCTGGGCCATCCACAGTGATCCAAGTAATATATAGATCAAAATGAAATTATAGAAGAGAATTATCAACAAGTCTACTCACAGGGGCGGATTTAGGGGGGGCGGGCGGGGGGGGCGGACGCCCCCCCTCCTCAGGGATTTGACCCCCTGCCGACCCAAAGGGTTCCCCCTTTGATACTTTTTCAGAAATCCATTTTTGGCCGACCGACCCTAAAATTTTTCTAAAGGCGCCTTTGGCGCCAATAAATGCTATTTTTGAGGGGGAGCGCGCGCCAAAAAAACGCATTTTTTTTGTCAAAATTTTTCAAAAAGTGCCCAAAAACGGCTTTTTTGACTGTTTTTTTAAAAATTTGTCTGCGGCGCAGAAAATTTGGCCAAAATAGGGGCAAAACAGTGCTTTGGGAGTGTGGTACCGCAACTGCTACTGCCATTGCAGTAACTATGCAGTCCTCATATATTGGCCTTGATAGTGCTACTTACATCTGCCACTGCTATCGCAGTAATCAGATAGTCATCACATATTGACCTTGATAGTGCTATACATATTGTTATCTGTAAATTATATAATTCTATTATAAAAACCAAGGTCAAAGAATACGTGACCTTTTACAAATCCAAGAGAGTCAATCTCTCAGGCCTGTGGCTAAGAACACAGTCAGTAAGAAAACTAACAACAGAAAAGAAACGGTTTCATTATGGTTAATTAAACTCTTCGAAACCACTTCAGTTTTCACTATACAACCTCAGAGGTATTGTTAGTTACCACATGGCGCAGCCAGCAGGATCCGGTTTCACTGCTCAGGATAATAGGACTGATCTAGGAATCCCAGTATTTTGGGCATCTGCAAATTCAGACCCACCTTGGAGTTTTGAAACGTGGCTTGACCAGTTCCTATTAGCTGTTACAGTTAAAGAGAATGTGGATCCAGAAATAATGTTACAAGAACCCAAACCGGTATTAGAAGAACCTTTACCAACTCCTGAAACACCAGTACAAAACGAGGATGAGATTGCGACAGCAGAAAGAGAAGCTCGGAACAGATTGGCTCGAGATAGAGTGGTTCAAGAAAATGAAGAACGGACACTAAGAGGACCTAGAGTGGGACACAATGTATTCTATCACGAAGTGGGCAAACGGCTAACATCGAGATTATTCCTCGCTTTAGGAGCAGAAGGGAAGAAAAAATGTATACAAAAGAACCCTCACACAGAAATATCCAAACTAGGGTTTCGCGATATAATTCGATTAGCAAAACTCTCATTTGAGAAAACGAAATGTATTACCTATGAGAGATACAAACTGTTCACACGATCCCACGAATCAAACGAAACGTTGGAATCTTTTCATGCCGCACTGACTGCACAAGCAGCAAAGGCTGAATTGGGAGCGTTGGAAGAAGAATTGGTACGAGATTTATTCATCTCAAGAATGAAAAATGCTGTCCTCCAAGACACATTGACTTTCGAAACATTCTCTCCAGAAGAAGTGTTAAAACGTGCACTAAAGTTTGAATATAGCAAACAAACAACTCAAGCATTCCAAAAATCTTAAACACAAACAGCTCAGGACTGTTTACAACTCCACAGATGAAGATTAAACAAGAACCGATTATGGCAATCGGAAACAAAGGGTATAACTCTAGACGTCAAAATCAAAACCGAAGAAAACAGTACGAAAATAAACCTCCAAAAGGTAAAGGAGATCAAAAACAATGTACGAGATGCGGTAGAGCATTTGTAGAGAATCACTTAAAAAATTGTCCGGCAATGGGCAAAACATGTAAAAATTGTAACAAACCTAATCACTTCGCTAAAATGTGTAGGTCTCAACAAATTAACGAAATTGCAAATGAAGATTCGAGTTCGGGGGAAGAGTGCAATCTTATACAAACATTCGATTCATGTGATGATTTTGAAATCATGTCAGTAGAGGAAGAGTGCACTTCCATCATGGACATAGAAGATTACATCACAAAAAGGATTTCGGAAAATGCGTACAATAACGAAAGAAGTCAGAATAGAGCATTGACGGAGAAGTCGGGTAAAATTGAAAAGATCGAAATTCGCAGAAATCCCAAATCGCATCAAATTAAAGCACTTAAAGCTTTGGTTAAGATTGATAGTCATATTCTGATTATGACTATAGATACTGGCAGTCCAGTATCACTCCTGAATTGGGCAACAACGAAACAAATTCTGGAAGGACCTTCGAATTCAAAATTTATTCCGGCAGAAAAGCTGAACCTGTCCGCGCAGTTTGTGGATTATAATAAACGACCTATTCTAATATTAGGAGCGTTAAAGGCCAATCTACGTTCGGCAGGTTGGGAAGTGTTGGGAGCGATGTTACTGGTCACAGAGAGACGTATGCGGTGCATATTAGGTTTAGATCTTCAGAGTAAACTAGGAATTCAAACCACGCAAAAATCGGCCCCAACACGAAGGTCCAGGTTTGATGTGTTACTGTGCGAACAGTCAGATAGTTGGAAGATTTACTTTTATAAGAAGTTCAAAGATCTATTCGATAGACAAGGGGAATCAAAAAATCACATGGTGAGTACAAAATTTAAATATCCTCTGTGCCCTATTCAAGAGAAAGGTAGGAGAATTCCTATACACATTCAGGATAAAGTTCAAACAGAACTAGACAAGCTGCTCACAGAGGGACACATTGCGAAATTAGACAAATGCACAAGCGATTGTTTTATTGCCCCAATTGTTATCACAGTAAAAAAAGACGATTCTATTAAATTAGCCTTGGACGCCAAACCCATTAATAGACAGTTGTACAAAAATAAATACCAGATGCCTAATGTGGACGAACTGATTGATGGGGTCAGCCAGATCATCACATCAGCATCAGAAGGCTCTCTCTTTTTCACCGTGTTAGACCTGAAATATGCTTATAGCCAGATAAAACTAACTGCTGAAACAGCAAAACAATGCAATTTCAATATATTAGGGGGTAATGCAACGGGTACATACAGATTTCTGACAGGTTTCTACGGGTTGGCAGATATGCCAGCCGAATTCCAAAAAGCGATGGATAGAACACTAAACCACGCAAAGAATACCTTTTGTTTCTTGGATGATATTCTAATTGTTTCAAAGGGGGAAGCTAAAGAGCACGAGAAATTAGTACACAATGTGTTGCAAAAGTTGGACGACGAAAATCTCGCATTAAAAATTTCGAAATGCGAATTCTTGCAGCCCGCGGTGAACTGGTTAGGTCATAATTTGTCAATACAGGGTATAATTCCAAAAGTTACTAAAACGGAGGCAATTGCAAACCTTCAACCCCCTAAATCATTAAAGCAACTCAGATCGTTCATGGGTAGCATCAACCACTTAGCGAAATTTATCCCAAATGCGGCTAGTTTAACTGAAAAACTTAGACCACTACTGAAAGAAGAAAATGAAAAAAAGAAGATGAAAAATGTCCGGTTACCAGTTAAAAAATTTGAGTGGAACGATCAACACTCAGTAATCTTTGAGGACATAAAAAGGGCAGTTGCTAATATAGCCTTGTTAAACTATTACGATCCAGCAAAGCAATCTAGAGTAAAATGCGATGCAAGTCATAGTGGGCTCGGAGCTACTTTAGAACAATGGTCTCATCAGAGCGATTGGATACCGATCGCATTCGCTTCCCGGTATTTAAATGCTCAAGAAAAAAAATATTCTACCAATGAACTTGAGCTATTAGCAGTAGTTTAGGCGGTAGATCGTTTCAAACATTATCTACTAGGGAGAGAATTTGTCATAGCAACTGACCACAAGGCATTGACATCAGCTTTGGGAGAACATAGATCAAATAAAACGTATCAATCTCGTTTGACTAGGTGGGTTGACCGATTATTGCCCTTCCAATTTAAAATTACTCATATTCCCGGAAGGGATATGGGTATCGTTGACTACTTGTCAAGAGAACCTAATGGAGAACCGTGGCCAGAATCGGAACTGGATGAGAGATTCGTAGTAACGTCTATAGAAAGTTTCCATAAAGCACTCGACTGTTTAAACAGTCGGTCTAGTGAAACAAACCAAAGTAGCACTATGATTATTCCAGAACATTCTAGAATATCAAGAGAAATTAACTACTGTAAAGACAGCTCATCACGCGGTTGCTATGACAACCAGTTTGTTCAAAACCGGACAAAGCTCGACCGGAACGAAAACGGTCAAAACTCAAGTTTTCAAACAGTTGAGAAGCACAAAAACACATTGGACAGAATAGCTCGTGAGAAACAGTTGGTCGATATTTCAAAATTCAAAGATAAATTAAACTCCAAAAAATTAGAACCCAAGGAAACGGCGTCATCGAACGAAATGGAAAGAAGTGAAACAGAAAAATCAAAGAAGATGAAAAATAAACAGAACGGAAATCAGAGGGAGGACGATCAACTAACAGAACAAGTAACAGAAACCACCTTCTCTCGGACACGGATGGTAAAGAGAGGCGCTGCATGCAGTCGACAGGAGTCAGACGATTCTGATTCAGATATACCGAAAATTGAGTGGAGACCAGTGAGAAAGACGATAAAGCCTAGAGGACTTAAAGAAATACAATCTGGAAAGGCGTCAGGAACTAGTGGAACAACCCTGATGTCATTTTGGGACCTCATAGGGGCAGAAAGACCAGACAATCCAACAAGTCTACTTGAATTAGAGGCACAGACAGCCTTGGTAGATTGCACTAGAGGTGACCAGTCATCACAAAGGAATACCCAAAGTGAAATCCCCCAAATTATTGAAGTGGACTTAACAGCCGAGAGCCCTTCGGAAAGCCCAGAAGTCAGCTTAATTAAAAAGGAAAAGACATGTCACGCTTCCAGGAAAGGCAACTCAGATCAAAATAACATACGTACAGAGATCAGTCTGGACAACCTCAACAAACTATTTGATAGAAGCCTATTAGCGGAGCTGATATCAGAAGACGCCTGGATGGACAGGCTGCGGCGGGTCATTGAGAGGAACGATCGACACAGCTTCGAGCTGATGGGTCCATATACCAACCCTCTCTGGCACCAACTCTCAGTTGTGGACGACTGCATCCTGGTTGACAACAGATTAGCTGTCCCGGAACAATTGCGTTTGGCAGTCCTAAAGAGAATTCACCGCGGTCACCCAGGCCAGGAAGCGATGCTAGATGTGTCAAGGTACCTGTGGTGGCCGCACATGCACAAAGATATCGTCAATCTTGCAGAGGAATGCAGAAGTTGCACCCGCTATGGTAAGAATGCAAAATACATCATACCAAAAAATGCTACGAAGCCTCTGCCGCTGCTCACGCAGCCAGGTCAAGAAATTCAATTAGACTATGCTGGCCCGCTTGAAGATTTCAAAGGAAAAAAAATTTATCTGTTGGTAGCAATAGATAGGTATTCTAAATTTCCTTCAGTAAAAATCACTAAATCAACAGGGGGCAAGTCGTCAATAAAATTTCTTCGCTCATATATTGATATACATGGAATACCTGAATCAATTAGAACGGATCAATTTTCCGGGTTCAAGGGCAAAGCAATGAAAAAATTTTGCTCCGACAATAACATCGAACAAAAATTTTGTCCAGTTGGCGACCATCGCGGATGCGGCTTAGTAGAACGCTCTATACAAACCATCAAGAGAAGGTTGGGAGTAATGTTACTCGATGAAAATGTAACGTCGGTAAAATTGTGCTTGAGTACGATACTTCGCGATCTTCGTTGGAGCAAACAGAAGACAATTCAAATGTCGCCATTTGAAGCGCATTTTGGGCGATTGCCAAAAACAGAATTTAAAATTCTCAGTGATAGGTTCTTACAAAACTCTGATCGTTTAGATAAGGAACATCTGGAGCGCTCCGCCTTGACGGCTTCGCAACTCAAAAAGAGAATCGACCAATCTCGTGACAACTTAAAGATTGTCCGGAAGGGACAAAACAGCCGAGATGTGAGTCCATTATTCAAAGAGCAAGTCGTCTCGGCAAAGGATCGAGAAAGAGCGCGGGCCCTAAAAGAGCTTCTGGAGGCCAATGCAAGATGGAACCAGACTCGACGTGATACTTCGGCCAACGACCTAAAGCGTACTGTGGATGAGACGAGTACCATTAATCCCGAGCTACGCAAAGAAATGCTATACTCGTGGGAGCGGGGGTTCGTTGAAGATAAACCGGAGGCCATTTCACAGCAACGTCAGTCGTCACCAATCCTGATACGAAAAGATGAGGGGAGGAAGAGCGGTAAGGCCCTCACGAAACCTCTGAAGGGAAGGGTCGTGGCCGAAACGCCTTCCACAATTAAGACGGCTGCAGGGTCCATTTACCGGAAAAGCGATATTGCGAAAGTTAAGGTTGCGGTGCACGATAAGGAGAAAAACAACAATAGACGATCCCCATCGGGAGAAGAGCCTAAGAAAAAACAACAGAGGCAATCGAGGCGACAATCAGACGAACAAGATGAGGCTGAATTGAGTCAGTCGGATGAAGACTTATTGCTAGAACAGCCAGGTGCAGCTAAGGAAAAATTTCAGGATAGCCCAACGGTGATCACTTCAAAAGACACTCTTCAAGGCGGTGGGCTGAATTTGGCGGTACGAAGAGCGAAGCCAAACTTGGCTGGACCATTCTCGAAATCAACTAAGGCTAAAGTGGGCCCAATCTCGACGAAAGACGCACAACAAGTCATATTACAGAATAAAAGTGCTGCGTTAGCAGCAGAAGTGAACGAACCGCAGGCGCCAGACCACGCATGTTCGTCGAACACTATCAAGAACAAGAAAGAAATTACACGCACTACATCTCCTGAAACAATCCTCGACACTTTCAATAGTAAGGACTTATCGGCGAATGATTGGAATCGATTAGCGGATCAAGTACTTGAACGAGGAGTTCAGCGCGCGGCGGCAGAGATACTGCATTCGAGAGAGGAGGCGGGAGACGACGAGGAATTGATGAATCCTCCGGGGTTTTCTGACGAATCCGAACTTGAGGAAACATCAGTGCGGAAAAGCGGGAGATCGAAAAAGGGACCATCCAGATACGGAAACCCGATTAAGCATTCGGTGAAATCAATCTCGTTCCAGAATAACTTATTAGACTTGAACCAAGCCGCGCTCGAAGCATATAGAATCAAGCTTGCAAATTTTAAACCCGGTGCTTCTAATTCGGTGGAGACAAAATTTGGTCTGCTGGAGAAACATCTATTTAGGAGAAAGTTTGGCAGCGAAGCTCTAGATATAACCCGTTCATGGAACGCCGAGTGGAGAATCCCGTTACAGTTGGAAGAGGAACATGAAGAGAGAGATGGAAAATGAGTTATCTAATACACAAAGCCAAAACTTCTTAAACTGAGTTCTAAAACTCCTATTCATTTTTATTTAAAATTTTAATAACATATTATAAAAATTTTCTTGATCAAGGGGGTATGTGGTACCGCAACTGCTACTGCCATTGCAGTAACTATGCAGTCCTCATATATTGGCCTTGATAGTGCTACTTACATCTGCCACTGCTATCGCAGTAATCAGATAGTCATCACATATTGACCTTGATAGTGCTATACATATTGTTATCTGTAAATTATATAATTCTATTATAAAAACCAAGGTCAAAGAATACGTGACCTTTTACAAATCCAAGAGAGTCAATCTCTCAGGCCTGTGGCTAAGAACACAGTCAGTAAGAAAACTAACAACAGAAAAGAAACGGTTTCATTATGGTTAATTAAACTCTTCGAAACCACTTCAGTTTTCACTATACAACCTCAGAGGTATTGTTAGTTACCACAGGGAGAGCTCGAAAAATCAATTTAGTCGACCTAAAAAAAAAAAGGTCGTCAAAATTTTGGAAAATTTTTTGAAAATCCGCCCCCCTCGAGAAAATCCTAGATCCGCCCCTGTCTACTCATATCAGTGCGAAGCCTTGAATGTTCCGACTGCTTCCTTTTAATGTCCATTGAGTAGTGTTCGCATGCAAACTCTTTGAGATATTTTTAAATCATCCCTCCACACGCCATGTAAAATACAAAGTGATACATTTTGCTCCTAGTAAAGTAGCGATTAAGACAAAAAGCTTGCCTAAACTAATACAAGACTGCTCGTATCAGGGCAAAGCCCTGAATGTTCCGACTGCCTTTTAAGGGTTTTATGGAGCAGTAATAACATTAAAAAAATTAACTGTTTTAAAATAAAATGAAAAGAAAATTTTCTAAAATTTGAAATTTTTTATGAAAATCATCCCCCCCCCCCACATGCCATATAAAGTAGAAAAGGATAGATTTCGCTCCTTGTAACAAATCAATTATGGCAAACAAACTTCTTTCAACCAATTTGGAACGATTTTAAGACGGATTAATTCTCCGCTTACGCGTTAATAGCGCGAAATATATCCCGCGTTAATTGTCACAAATTGGCCAAAATGGCCAAAATGGCAATCTTTAAACCCTCATAACTTTACGAAAAAAGATCACAGGTAAAATATCTTTTCAAATTTAAGCTCACGACAACAATAGCTTTCGAATGATATAAAAAAATTTCCGTCAAAAATGGCTAGTTAAGAAGTCGAAATTTGTCTGAAGAAAAAAACGCACCCGAGCACAAATATTCCGTTACTTTCGTATCGAAAGTCGGAACAATAAAACTGTTCTTAACAGGGAAAAAGTCTGCGCTCACGCGTTAACAGCGCGAGACATATCGCGAGTTGATTGTCCCAAATTTTCCATTCCCCATTGAGAATATTGACAATTTGAGACCAAAACTCAAAATTTGATTCCAATTTGATCTTTTGTTGATATGGTATTTCACATATTATCATATGGGTTGAATCTATCCGCGTCTTTTGATCCACAATGCTGATCATTCGCTAAGTGTGAAACATTTAGCATTGAGTTTTTCATAATTGAAATGTGACAAACTGGTTTTTCAGTTCACCGGTTTGCTTAAATCATCACATTAACATACATCGTTTTTTGGAAACAAAAATTTGGATTTAAAATTTGGAAACAAAAACGGTTTTATACAACTTATTCGAAAACAATTTTGTTATAAAAATTACGGAAAGCAACTGGAACTTTAAAAGGTTTGAAATAATATGAGCTGGCTGTTTAATTCTCTTTGTTATTTTGTTACAGTATTCAAAGAAAGTGCGGAAAAGTTTGTTATTCGTTCGATTATATTCACCAGACATTTTTTGACTCTTCGATTTAAACTGTCTGGCAGAGTTGTATGCCACTGGAATTGGAAAACCCTGTGGTAAAAAGAAAAAGATTGGTAGTATACCATTATTTTCTAGTAACATAGAACGTTTTGCCAACTAAGAGTTGTAAAAAACACTGCTCGTATCAATGCAACGCCCTAAAGATTCTATAGGATCTTTTTAAACGCCTATAGAGAAATGTTCAATCTTAAAATTGATGAAATTTGAAGAATTTTTTTTTCAATTAGTTTTTTTTCTCAGAGTCATCCTTCACAAGCTATTTACAGTAATTACCAATATTTAATACAAAGTAACTACCAATTAGAACAAGCATGCTCGTATCAGGGGCTTTTAAGGTATAAAGGTAATAAAATGAAATGAAAAAAAAAAGTTTAAATTTTAAGTTTTTTTGTGAATTTCATCCCCCCTTACACCATTTAAAGTACAAAGTGATAGATTTCTTTATAAAGTTCCTTCAACCAATTTGGAACAATTTCTAAGACGGTTTTAATCTCCGCTTATGCGTTTATAGCGCGAAATATATCTCGCGTTAATTGTCCCAATATTGCCTAATTGGCAAAATTTAAGCTCACTTAACATACAAAAAATTTTCACGAGTGATATGTCTTTTCCAAGTTGAGCTGAGACAATCCTGCACTCAGATGATTTAAAAAAAAGCCAAAAATTGCTAATGAAAACCAATAATTGGTCTGGAGAAAAAAACACCTCGAGCACAAATATTCCGTCACTTTCTTCGAAAGTAGTCGGTAAAAAAAATACAATTAAAACAAAATAACTCAAGAAAGTTTCTAAATTCATTCACTAAATACATTTTTCAAAGTAGCTTTGCTTATTGTTCCGACTTTCGATACCAAAGTAACGGAATATTTGTGCTCTGGGTGGGTTTTTTTTCTTCAGACAAATTTCGACTTTTTGACTAGCCATTTTTGACAGGATTTTTTAAATATCATTCAAAAGGTATTGTTGTCCTGAGCTTAAATTTGAAAAAAAAAAATTACCTGTGATTATTTTTCGTAAAGTTATGGGGGTTTAAAGGTTGCCATTTTGGCCAATTTGGGACAATTAACGCGCGATATATTTCGCGTTATTAACGTGTAAGCGGAGATTTAATATGTCTTAGAAATTTTTCCAAATTGGTTGAAAGAAGCTTTTTAGTCATAATTGATTTGTTACAATGAGTGAAATTTATTCTTTTGTACTTTGTATGGCGTGTGGGTGTATGATTTCATAAAAAAAACTTCAAATTTTTTGATTTTTTTTTCATCTTAATTTATTACGTTTAACTTTTCTTATGATACTACTGCTCCATAAACTTTAAAAGGCAGTCGGAACACTCAGGGCTTCGCCCTGATACGAGCAGTCTTGTTTGATTTTGTAACAAGTTTAACGAGCAGAAACCATACTAAATTGATCTAAAAATATTTCAATTTGAACTGAGACAAAAGTTCTCTCCAAACAAATTGCAACTAATCATGCTCATTGCTGCTAAATAATGACAAGACAGCTCGTATCAGGGCAAAGCTCTGAATGTTCCGACTGCCTTTTAATGTTTAAGGAGCAGTAATAACCTATAAAAAAAAATGTAATGAAATAAAATGAAACTTTTTTTTTCTAAAATTTGATTTTTTTTCGAAAATCATCACCCCACACGCCATATAAAGTACAAAAGATAGATTTCGCTCCTTGAAACAAATCAATTATGGCAAATAACTTCTTCCAATCAATTTGCAACGATTTCTAAGACGGATTAAATCTCCGCTTACGCGTTAATAGCGCGAATTATATCGCGCGTTAATTGTCCCAAATTGGCCAAATTGGCAATCTTTAAACCCCATAACTTTACGAAAAATAATCACAGGTGAAATATCTTTTCAAATTTAAGCTCAAGACAACAATACCTTTTGAATGATAAAAAAAATTCCGTCAAAAATTGCTAGTTAAAAAGTCGAAATTTGTCTGAAGAAAAAAAACCCACCCCGAGCACAAATATTCCGTTACTTTCGTATCGAAATTCGGAACAATAACCGAACGTCACACATTATAAGTTATTGAAAAAATAATGAGTATAATGGAAATCAAGTAATTCGTTCCAATTTGAGCATTCACAGAACTTTCTGAAGTTTTTTGGCTTTTTTGTGAAAGTAGTCGCCATTATACGTATATTGATATAACTTTGTATACTTGAAAAGACGTACAAATTTAAAAGTAATTACTCGCAGCATTATTGAAAAAGAGTGTGCCGACTGGTCTTTAAAGTTTGAAACTTTGTTGGTGTTTTGGTGCATCGTAGTTAAGCTTCTAATAACTTTTTCATTTTTGTTTGGTTTCATATCAAAATTTCGTTTACACATTTAATTACCCCAAATGGGCCTTTTATTAAACCTGAACCCCCATAAATTCACAAAAATGACCACAAGAGAGTTTTTTTAATTTTAAGCGCTAAATATATTTCAGACTGTATAAAAAACTTTTGCCAAAACTTGCTTTTTGAAAACTCGAGTATTGTCAGGAAAAAAAATCACCCCAAAACCCTTTGTCACTTTCTTCAAAAATCGGAAGAAAAAGTAGATTTAACCAGAAAAGAATGGGAAAAACTAAGGCAGTTTCTTTCATCATCTCATCACTCTTATTGAAAAAGTTTTTTTTTGTTCATTGTTTCTGAAATAATAAGGAAAAGTTTCAATAAAGAAAGAAATTAGTTGCCCAAAAGCTATGATAGACTTAGTAAAGGTAAGTCAGAGCAGTGGTCAAGTTTTTGGCCAATAAAATCAGTCTTGCTTGTGAAACGTCATTGGTTCACTCGATAAGTCCAGCTTAAATTTTAGTCTACAAATTTTCAAAGCTAAAATTGTTTTACTTTTATGATGGCTAAAAAATTGCCTCGCTTGGGTCTGATTGATTCTTATTTTAATCTAAAAGTATCATGCCAACAGCACCATCTCCCAAAAAAACAGTTCCTTGTCCTTTTTTATATGAGTAAAATGAGTTCTATAGGATTGCTTTTTAGCACAAACCTAAATAAACCTATCACGACAAGCCTTAACATCTCGGTGAAATTTTGTCATTTAAACTCCGCTCTGATCTGGATAACAGCACGAACTATAAGTTATATTGATATCCAGGAAGGAAAATATATACGTTGAAAACACAGAAAGTTTAATTGGAGATAAATAATTTTTCACAATCTCATATGAGCTCTGGTATGAACTCTTCTTCCTTTCTCTAACTTACCTCAAAAGTTTTATCAATTTTTGAGGATATGTAGACTTTTTCAAGCTTGATTCAGCACTTTTTAGTGGGGTTACGTGTGATGATGCAAAATTTTTATGATGATACAAAATATTTGTGGTGTAAAATTTTTATGACTTGCGTCATTTCAAAAACTTAACTTGTAGATGAAAACTAACGTTGTTCTGAATTTTTAGGCGAATGCTATTGAAAACATTATGTTTTTTTTGTCAATGATACATAAACAATCGAGTGTTCACATCGATAAGGGATGGCTCGATCAAACTCGCTACGAGAATCGAGCCACTAAACATTCAGATCTGGACAAAAAAACCAGATGGTAAACATTTCAGCCGCCCAAATTATCACAAGTGACACGGCAAGCATAGTGGGATTCTTCTCGCTGGACTTCTGAATTAATTCTGGACAAATTAAACTTTCAGCTTTGACTAAAAATCACTGCAGTTTCGGAATTATCTGCGGCAAATCAACGAGCATGTATCAGTTAAGTACGTTTACAGTTTAACGGACTGCCGTCCAAGTTTCGAAAGGCTAGTGATCGTACCCTGCGAGGCAACTCTAGCACAATTTCTTAACCTGACGAAATATTAATAATTTCTAAGGGTTGACTGACAGTAAACAACGAAGTTATACATAAAAAGAGTGGATAAAGAAGTGCGAGTCTGCCGTTAAAAACACTTGTGGCTGGGTTTCATAATTTTTTCTATAAGTTAGTCCCCAAAATTCTCGAAAATTGATGCGGTCAAGAGTCTTACCGCTCTGTGGACGCTAAAGCAGTTAAAATCATTTAAGTGAATCCTGAACCATCTTCAGCAAACTCGATACTTAGAAAACTCGATAATTTTTTTGTCTCACCAGAAATACTGAGTTATACTTGTGAATTCAGAGACTCCTTAAAAATTTGTAAAAAAAAATTCCTTAGGAACGAAAAACAAGACATTGCGTTCAAGAGGATACTGAATCTCATCGCCAAGATTGCGGTCTTCCATCATTACGATCCAGCAAAAGATATACAGATCAAGTGTGACGCGAGCAATAGTGACGTAAGCGCATGTCTGGAGCAAATAAATGAACCACGTTCTCGGCCCTCAGTTTTTTTCGCCTCTCGTTTTCTTACTTCAGCGGATTTAAAATATAGTAAAATTGAATTGGAATTTCTGGCGGGGTTTGGGCGTGTGAACATTTTAGAACGTACTTGAATGGAAATAGATTTGATCGTAAATAATTATTCCGGCCTTAAGAGAACACATGGGCAAAATTCCTCATCAGTCTAGGCTAATCAGGGGGGCAAATTGGTGTCTGTCGTTTGATAGTGACCTTATGTACCAAAGGCTACGTTTGGAATCATGGATTTTCTTTATCAAAGTCCCATGTTTGAAGCCCCCTTGTTCAGTTTCTCTTTAAAAAATAAGGCCTAAATCATCTTATAATTTCGCTCAGCGGGAAAAGGAGATGTCTACTCCGATCTAATTCAGGCCAACGTATGTTTCGCAAGTAATAAACCGTCATTTGCGCCATTTCTGAAACCAACGGGCTCTACCGATCAAATTTGAGTTTCAATCCAGTATGGAACCACAAGATGGCGACCAACACCATACGCAGTAAGTCAATGGTAAAATTCGTTGAGAGGGCGTCTCGAAATTGTCTCAAAGTTTCAACCAATCAGCTAAAAGCAGTGTGTCACATAAAATGCCACATGAAGAACAGAAAAACTTGGCGGAAAATGCGGATCAATCAGTGGTCAGGAGGCGTTAGAGTTTGAAATCGATAGAGGGTGCCTGGTCAAGCGATTCTGAACTAGACCAATTAAAATCACGCGTGCTAACTCGATTTTCTCAAGAAAATTAATTTTCAATTAGTTTCTATTTATTGTTTACGGTGCGTATTCACAGGTCCCAAAATGAAAAATCAGTCCCATAGATCCCAAAATAAAAAATTCGCATAAGTCCCAAATCTTTTCAATTGGTCAAAATAAAAAAATTAGCCGAGTCTCGGTTTAAGGTCGCTGGTGGTCGCGCTACGCGCGCGTTGCCTCTTCGCGGCGATAACCGGCTCTAAATTTCGTATAGAGTCCTATTCTTTGGTGGAAAGCTCGCAACGCGTTGGCGCCGCTGCGCTGGTCACTATTCTGCAGCTTGAGTTTATGCTGCTTGAACAGTAAACAATGAATCCATAAATTCGTTGCCTCAAATTTCAACTAATCAGAATTCAAGAAGATAAATTTTGGCGACTGATTTTTTATTTTGGGAGCTATGAATATGGGAATTCACCATTGTTTACTCATCACAAAAAGACCAATCAGCCATGAGTATTACACTGAGTGAGTTTACTCTACTTGACGACACGGAAGTGCGAGCATAATTCTTAGAAATTGCCAAAAGTTTCAGCCGAATCAGAGTTAAGACACTCCAACAGTTTCGGTTGTAGAAATGGCAATTAACAATCCAATTGAACACAGATCTTCCACCCGCCTCAAACGTTTACATTCAATGAAAATACTAGCTATGAGTACCATAGTTAGACCTCCAAAAACATCTCTCCAACTGATAGCAGACTCCAAAAAAGCAGAAAAGGCGCCCACGAAGTGGAAACGACTGCTCCGAGCTACGGAAGGAATGTTTGCCGTTCGAAAAAGAAGGTTTTTCAAGCCGGAAAAAAAAGAAATCACAGGGTTGTCAAGTCTCTGATGATGATTTACTCGCGGAGCTCATGGACAAAGTAGAATAAATAATTGAAAGGGGCTATTATAAACATGGACTTTCAGAGATTCTCCAAACTGTGGCAGCATTTAGAGCAGTACTGGTGGTAGATGACTCCATCCTGATTAGCGATTCCATCGAAACTGTGATCGGAGACTCTGAAGCTGCTGCACTTCTCTCAGGCCGGACAACAGGCTGTGATCGATGCGTCTGAGTACATCTGGAGGCCGACAAATTGAAAACTCTACAGGAACGTTCAAAGACAGTTAATAAATTGAGTCCGTTGAAACGTAACATCAGCGTGATTTATGCAGATAGGATGTGGATGAAACAACTCAGAGCAAAAAATAACGAAATTTCAAACGCGGTCGAAGTAAGTCTGAACAAGAACATTTTTGCGTTGCTATGACAGAGTTGCACCTTTGCCGAGTCGTGCTTCGAACTCGGAATCTTCGCATTCAAGACTCACTATCACAAATCCGGGAAGCTTCTTTACAAGCTAGCTAAATTCAAGTTCAAGATTATTATTATCACAAAAATACGTATGTTAACGATAATGGAAAAATATTCAGGAAAATATTGCGCTCGAGAAAACCTTTGAAAGTTATGAATCCTTAGCCAAACAGTCAGGGGCTTTCACTTCGGGGACTACTGTGAGAAAACTTCCACATTCTACTTTCTAAGAGTTTTGCACCAAGAAGTCCCGTCATCAAAAGAAAGGTGAACTGTCCTATTACAATCGTTTCAGCTCGAGGTAATTCTCCAGAAGACCAGATGGTGGCGATCCTGTCCGATTTGGACTCACCAGACAGTATTAGGCAAGCAGTATCTCCTAGGTGGTCTACCAGGTACATAGGTCAACACTCAGTCGTGCAGTAAGAATTAGTTCTGTACATCCTCAGACGCTTGCAGCTCCTAAACGGGATAGGGTTGCAGATATTTCCTTTAACTTAACCAACGCAAGTCTAAACCTCACTCGATACTCGCGACTGAGCCTACCACGGATTCTGCAGCAACCTGCATGCCGACATGGCGGTCACTTTATACTCAGTTCGAGCGGTTTGCCGCAAGGGTGAAATCCCATCCCACTCAACCTGATATTTCCGGCAGCTAGAAAGCGACATCTGCATCTGCTAAAACCGGGTGAGCGACCAGAAATACGGGCGACGTAGACAACAACGCTTCGCAGACGTCCATCAACCAGCAGCGCCAGAGCTTCTGGAAGACGCAAGTAGGCTCAAGCAAGATCTATCAACCCAGTCAGACATACCCCGTAAAGGAAGTGAAAAAAAATGCCCTTACTTCACCGGATATCGGCTATCAGCTTACCCGGAAAGAACAATTATTCGCTGGGACGTTGGCTGTTTTCTGGGTTAAGAGAATCCTTCGCCAAAGAAATCAGCCCAGAATAGTTTGAGAAAAAAGGCGAGAAAAGGAACAGTGGGGAAAGACTTGGGTTCAAAACTTTTGGCCAATTGATAATTTTCGTGCCTCATTTAAACTGTAAAATTTTTCTTCAGTACCTAAAACAGCTATTTTTGTAATTTTTTCCATCACACTTAACTCAGTTTCTATCAAACTTTTTTCGATTGGTGTATATTTGCATTTGTTAGTTAATTAGGTAGAAACATTTTCATTTTTTGAAAAAACTTTTTTTTTGGCCCCGGGTATGCCATGCTGCCCGTGTAACAGTTCCTTTCTTTAGGCTGCGTTTTTTGTTAAGTGAGAACATTTATTGAAACAAAAAAGAAAGGTGCCAAATCCATTGACCAGTCGCCGAACGTTTACGCTCTCTCTGTGCCCTCTTAGATCATCTGTCTGTATATCGGTCCACGATACATACCAATATTGTTTTGTGTTACCATTTATCTGTCCATATCAATGCTACATCTTGTTTCGAAAGCTTAAATAAAAAGTTTATTCGTTAATCTGTAAAGTGCAAATCATTTTGGAAACTATTTGAGCAGTTAGCATTGTCATTCTTTAGTGCTGATTTAAATTATATCCGGACAAAACAAACAAAATCGAAATTTCAAAAGCTTTTTTCTGAAATTGGATTAAGATTAGCCGAAAAATAAAAAGAACAAAAGTTGCTTCGATTTTCACCAGAATTAATATGGTGCAATTTTTTCTCCAGAATTCTCAACCAAAGTTTTACCCCAAAAATGGGTCATTTTGGCTTTTTTCAATTAATCAAAAAACACGCTTTGAAAAATCATCAAGCAAATTGGTTTTTATTCGAAATGTCTCTTAAAAGTTTGTGTTCTTCTGCTTTTTTGGAGTGTAAACTCCATTGTTAGCATTTGAATAAAACTCTTATTGAGCATATAACATTCGGATCATGGATGTTTAATAATTTCGACTATTTTCCTTATTGTACCTCGGGGTGTTCAAAATAGTGTTAATTTTCAGGGTGTTCAAAGTAGAGTGGTTTCAGGGTGTTACAAGCAGAAGTAATTTTTAATTTTGGGAGCAAAATAATTTTCTCTTTGAAGAAAGTAGCTCAAGGTCATTTTTGCTACTTTCAAATGGTTACAGTTACTTTTAATTTTGTTTTACAAAATAAATTTTCTCTGAAGAAAGTAACAAAAAAGATCATTTTTGATCATTTTTGGAAGTTTTCAAAAAATGATTTTAATGTTATGTGCTCACTCATGCCTACCAAAAGGTGAAAAAAAATTATGCTGGCACCAATGTCGTTGTTAAAAAGTTTTGTGTTTGGTCTGCCTGAAATGACTGTAGTTAATTAATGCCAAAAATGACCCTTAGCAAAAATGAGGAAGGGTAGTGGGGCGCATGCCCTTCTGCACGCTAATGGCTGATAGATTTGTTTTTTAAACACAATATCGATTTTGTTAAATTGAAAGCTTTCTCATCGGATTGCCAAAAGACGGGCAAATAATTGTGCTTAGCGCTGATTCGAGCTGTCTTATTTATTTATAAATTTTTGATATTTATCATATCTATACTAAACCTATCTATACTTCAACATATAACTTTTTTTTGCATAAGTCCTTCTGTATATGATAGGTAAATATCTTCTGATTCTCATTACGAGGCCAAACTGTGCTTTTTGGGAAATTTAAGCGGATTCCGCAACAAGAACGCCCCCTTTCCTTCTTTTGCTCTTTCATTTTCTTAGATTTTTCCGACAATTTTTTTGCATGTGTTAAGACTTGTTTCTGGAATCCAGGAAAATACAGATACAGTGCGCCTATCCACTTCACAGTTTGGCCTCGTAGTGCTGACTAATGATTTTGGTTTTATTAAGCTTATTCAAGTCATAAAAATGATATCTTGATGCAAACAAGATTTCGTCTCTATCTTCATAAAAATCACAACAAGATTCCTCGTATCTGGGCGAAGCCCTGAATGTTCCGACTGCCTTTTAAGGTCTGTGGAGCAGTAATAACACGAAAAAACCAAATGTAAAAAAATAATTAAAAAAACTTTTAAGTTTGAGATTTTTTGTGAAAATCATCCCCCTACACGCCATATAAAGTAGGAAGTGATAATTTTTGCTCCTAGCAAACCAATTATGGCAATTAAGCTCCCTTCAACCAATTCGGATAAATTTCGAAGATTGGATCTCTGCTGACGGATTAAATCGCTGCTTACTCGGTAATAGCGCAAAAAATGTCGCGCGTTAATTGACCCAAGGTGGCTAAAATGGCAACCTTTAAAACCCACAACTTTACGAAAAGTAACCGCAGGTGAAATATCTTTTCAAATTTAAGCTCTGGAAAACAATACCTTTTGAATGATAGAAAAAAATCCGTCAAAAATAGCTAGTTAAAAAGTCAAAATTTGTCTGAAGAAAAAAACCACCCCGAGCAAAATTATTCCGTTAGATTTTTTACAAAAAACGGAAGCATTAGATGCACCCAAAATTACACGTTAGTGCTACACTAAAGTTTTTGTAAGTAAATGATTTTTACTATATGAGACTTCGCCATAAAATATCTTGACTATTTGATCTGAAAATGAGAATAACCACTTGAGTTGATTGCGATGTCATTTCATAAATATTCAAACACCCATAAACTAATCTAATCGCGTTGATTTTGCTCCGTTTATTTTTTATGAAATTGACGGAATATTTGTGCTTTGAGTGCTTTTGCTTTCTCCAGATAAATTATCTTGCAATTTTTGAGGAGAACTTTTATATTATTCAAAAAGTATTGTTGATTGGGGCTCAAATTTACGAAGATGTTTCACCTGGAGTTGGAGGTTTAAGATTGCCAATTTGGCCAATTTGGGACAGCTAACGCGCAACAGATTTTTTGCTAGTAAAGCGTTAGCAGAGAATTAATCCGTCTTGTAAATCGTTCCCAATCGAGTTGAGGCGAGCTAATTGGTCTGCTCAATACTTGCCTGTAAGCAGCGAAATATGTCACTTTGTATTTTAACTTGAGTGGGGGGGGGGGGGGATGACTATTAAGAAAACTAAGAAAAAACTTTTTTTTTTAAATGTCACCCATTTTCTGAAAGCAAACACTACTCCATAGACCTTGAAATGGAGCCGAAAGCTACAAGCTTTTGCCTTGATACGATCAGATTAGTTTTTTATTTGAGCTCAATTATTCTTTATAAATTTGGTATGTCTTAATAAATTGGTCTGAAAGAAATCACATTGTTCTTAAATTTTTCGCATTTTCATCAAACATTTGAACTTTTTTCTTAGTATAGATCCAGTTAATTCTATTTTTGAAATGCTTATGTATGCGCATAAAAGATCGTCTTGATTGGAAAGATGGAGCAATAACTCACAATAATCACCCAGAGAAAAAAATCGATTATATGCTGATTGTATTGCCGTTTTGGTTAGAAAGCAAAATGATTGCATCTAAATTAAAATCTTCGAATTTTTTAATTATCGCAGGTTCATTTTAACGTCGATTCAAAGGTTTTTGATCGAAAAAATGATGACATAATAGAAATCATGCACATAATTTTTTCAATCTTTTTTCTTCAATATCTTTTGAAATCCCCCCCCCCCCCCCTCCCCCCCCCCCCCCCCCACCGCACGCTAATGAATTAAAACTATAAAAAGATAGGTTGTTTCCATATAATGCAACCATATGACTTGCCTCAACTCAATTTGGAACGCAATAATTTGCCGCTGACGCGTGTTATAAGAATTGCGCGTATGATTGTCTTAAATATCAACGCGCAGGTTGATTGAAGAAATAATGCGCGTTGATTGATCTCAAATTGGCGAAGTTAGCCGTTTTAGATGCAAAATGATTGCATCTAAATTAAGATTTTAATTTAGATGCAATCATTTTGCTTTCTAACTAAAACGGCAATACAATCAGCATATAATCGATTTTTCAAATCGATACAAAATGGATACACAATACAAAAAATGGTCACTTGTAAATATATTTTTAAAGTTGAAGTCAAAACAACAAAATCTTTCAGATGGTATGAAACATTTTGGTTAAATTAGGAAGTCGAGAATTGGCTGAAATTGAAAAAAAAACAAGCGAAGCATATTATTTCCGCACTTTCTTCAAAATAACAATAATTTTGATCCGATATTCTTAAAACTGAATTATTCTTCTGAATTTCGAAGAAAGTAACGGAACATTTATGTTTGATTGTTTTTTTTTCTACAGACAAACTTTGAATTTTCAACTGGCCATTTTTGACGGATTTTCAAAATAACATTTAAAAGAGACTGTTTTCCTGAGCTCGAATTTAGAAAAAATATATATATTTTACGTTATGCGAGTTGAAATGTTGGTATTTAGGAACAATTAGCCCGCGATATTTGCGCCATTAACGCGTAAGAGTCGATTTAATCAGTCTTGAAAATTGAACCAAATGAGTTAAAGCTGGCTATTTGTCATAACTGCTATGTTGTTAGGAGCATAATTTATCATTATGTACTTTATATGGTGAGTACGGGATTTATTTTTATAAATAATTAAAAATACTCATTTTTTTAATTTTTTTTTTCGAAAATTTCATCAATGTTTTGAAATCAAGTACTGCTTCATAGACGTTAAAAATCAGTCACAAAATTCACCGCTTTGCCATGATTTGAGTAATCTTGTTTCTTCTGCGGACATTTCGGGGGCCATCTTTTTCGAAAAAATAGGGCCGGCAGTTGGCTTTGTATGTTTTTGATAACTATTTGATTTTTAGAAGCACATTAATAATCAAACGGAACAACGAGCAACCTTAACATTTAATTTTTGATTATTTTTCCCTTTGGAAAAAAACAAACATCGAACTAAAGGGTAAATATATAATCTTAGTCACTTCAGAAAGTCAAAAGCTTCCCACAGACACTTTTAGATATCTTTTTGTCTAAATGATTGTAGCTTTTTTCAGCCTTAAAATTCTGGCGTCAACTTTTCTTTTTTCAAGCACTCCAAAAGATGATAAAAACGCAGTAAGACTGTTTATATGCCAGAATTTAAGTCTGATATTTTCAACCTTTTGATTCGCTTGGCTCGACTTTTGAGAAAAGAGAGGAGAATTTTATGGTACCAATTTTGCATGGTTTTGTTACTGGGAAGAGCTCCCCCCCCCCTAATCCGCTTCTGGTGTTTTAGTGCTTCGGGAGAGCTCGAAAAACCAATTTAATCAACTTTAAAACAAGTCGGCAAAGTTTTAGAAAATTTTAGAAAAAATAAGCCCCCTCCACAAAAAATCTAAATCCGACCATGTTCACTCCTATTGTAGAAACAAAAACGCCTCAAAAATACAAAACTGGCATGTGCTTATCAGTTGAATTAGGTTATCATTAGTGTGTTTTTTTACTAAGAAAAAGGGGAAGTCTAAGTAGCATGGGTAACTAGATAGATTCGAAAATTTGAGATCGGCATATTAGCTTGTGTGCCTATTACCATGCTGATGTGAAAGAATGCAGTTGACTCGCTCGGAGTTTGCCGAATGAAACTAATGCGAAAATGAATCTTTAACTGCAATTATAAATTGTGCGATTTTTAATATCGAATGAAACTTTAGGCTAAATAATTTTCGACTGAATGAACACCTGATTAAAGCGCAGTTAAGATAAAAGCCCCCCCCCCCCCCCGCCGAACTTTAGGTAAAATACTTTTCAGATTTGTCGGAAAATAGAAAATATTTCTATGCAGTATTTCTGCTCTTTTTTGATGCTTACAATCATAACAAAATGGTGAATAGAATCCTGGTCCTGAAAAATGGCATTTAATTAAAATAGTTCATCTCATTTATTTTTCGGAAATTATTTTCCCATTCTTAGTTTTGTTCTGTATTTGAACATTTTACACGCCGATAATTATTAATTAAAAAAATATAGCCTCACAATTATGGCACTAATTACCAATTACGAAACACGGTAACTCATAAGGAAATTTCGCAGTTTTCAACGTTAATCTTTCTTCTATTTTCTTTAAGCGGCTCCTTCAGCCTATGAGAGAAATTCTAACTCACAGCGGCAACAGCGTTCAATTCTTGTTTTAACTTCCCACTTTCAAAGAGCGTACGCGTTTTACTGTTTCGAGACTTGTTCCGAAATTTTGATCAAGAATGATGGTATCAGGTCAGAGCCCCAAATTTGTTATAAAAACTTTAGGGGTCAGAGCCCATAAATTTTTCTGAAGGCGCCTTGGGCGCCAATATATACTAATTTTGAAGGGGAAGCGCGCGCCAAAAAAAACCCCGATTTTTGGTGAAAAAATTCCAAAAAAAACCTAAAAACGCGGCACAGGAAAATTTGGCCAAAACAAAGTCCTGTAAGTGCTTTGGGAGGGAAGTTGGTTGACCAAAAAAAATATTGACAAATTTCAATTTTTTTTGAAAATCTGCCCCCCTCCCCTCGAGAAAAACCTAGATCCGCCCCTGATATCAAGTATTATTTTAGTTACTGTTCCGACTTTCAAAAATTTCGGAACAGTAACTTCAGCTGTGATCATTTTAGAAATATTTCCAAATTCGTTGAAGGCAGCTTGTTTGCCACAATTAATTTGTTAATAGGAGCAAAGTTTTTTATTTTGTTCTTTAAATGGCGTGTGTGGTGATGATTTTCAGAAAAACCTCTTATTTTTTTTAGATTTCATTTTGTTCTTATTACATCACTTTCTTCATGTTTATACTGCTCCAAAGACCTCAAAAGGCAGTCGGATTATTCAGGGTTCCGTCCTGATACGAGCAGGCTTGTTTAACTTGAGACTATCCGGTAATCACTCTAAAAAATTGACAGCAACTTATTTAATTTTTTCAAACTTCTTATCTTTGGTTAGAGTTTCTGAGAAGTAGCTTATTAGGGTGAAGCCTTGAATATTTCGACAGCCTTTATGGTCTTTCGAATAGGGTTTACCTTAAAGTAAATTAATGAAACTTTCAATAACATCCCCCACACGCTATTTAAAATACAAAGTCATACATTTAGCATATAGCTAAGTATTAAATAGATCAAATATCATGCCTCAAGTCAATTTGAAACAATTTCTAGGACAGATTGAATCTCCGCCTGAACCTAAATTGTATACAAGGCTGCTCGTAAATCAGCGCGCAGCCCTGAATGTTCCGATTGTCCCTTAATCCATATCGAATAATTTTTAGTAAAAGAAATATGAAAAATAATAAAGTTTAGGCAAAATCAAGTGTAGAAATTTGAGTCTCACGAACTTAATACGATCAATTTGCTAGCCTCAGTTCAATTTCGAACGAGTTTGTTGTGCGGGATAGTTCGCCACGCTTACATAATTCGCGTTACGTTTTGAGCATTATGAATTAAATATTCAAAACGCGCATAAATTGAGCATGGCCAAATTGACAATTCTTAAACTTCCAAAAGTTTGCAAAAAATGATTGGATATAAAATATCTTTTTATATTTGATTTTAAGTTTTAAAAACTTCAACGGGTTACAAATGTTTTTGTCAAAAACTATTTTTTTGATCTCCAAAAATTGACTGATTAAAAACAATCACCCCAAGCATAAATATTCTGTTTTCTTTAAAAGTCGGAACAATAAAAACATCTCAACAAAGCTAAAAAATCTCAAAACAGCAAGTGAAAAAATGCCATTTTCCATTTAGATGAATGACTTTTAACTTTTTATAATGACTAAATCATTGGGTAAATTATTTCAACCTGGAAACTTTTCAAAACAACTTGAGTTTTATTTGTTCAAAATAGTTTTTTACAAAATGCAATGTAGAAATTCCAGCAAATTTTTGCATTACGCGAAACAAAAAAAAGGAAAAAAAAAACGATTTTAATTGTTACGGAAATGATTATAATTAAATTAAACTTGAACAAACAATGAATTATAATTGATATTTATTCCAATTTTTTGTCTCAGTGCGACTTGGGAATCAATTTGATTGATAACAGCTTAGACAACAAAAAATCTTAATAATTGATTTTTCATTTTCACTTTTATTAGATGCGTTAATGCACTATTTACAAATGAACTTCGCTTGATACATCAGCCGATTTTGAAATTTAAAAAAAGCTATACGCTATAAAAACAGATTCAACTTTGGTAAATCCAATAAAATCTTCAAAATATGTAAAAAAACCAATAAATTTTAATGATTCCAGTTCCAGTAAGATCAAAACAGTAATCACTTTATTCCAATTTCTTAATTTTTTAAAGAAACGTTTTTGATTGAAGTCCCTAATTTTATGATTTGGCTCGCAGTCCCTTCCGCTTGATGTCTGGCACCCGTTCCTTGCACCGGCATTGCCGAGAGTCACATTTTTCGTTGTTTGGTTTACAAAGAGCATATGGGCTTACGGCTTAGCCAGTATCCATTTCATTATGTTTATGTTTTGATAGTTTATCAGAGAGTTTTGAAATGGCTTGGAAGCCACAAATTCTGATTTACGGCAGCGGTTATAAAGTTGAGCTTTAAATCACAACTATGCAGAAAAAAAACTGTTCTGTTGAGAAGAAAAAAGGAGAGAAATGAAAAATGAAGAATAAAAAATAGAGAAAAGTGAAAATGGGGAAAAAGAAAAAATGGAGAAAAATTAAAAATGGAGAATCAGGTGTAAAAGTTGTTAAATGATCAAATCTTTTCGCTATACCCCTATTGTACCTAGTAACAAATCTAGTTTCATTTCTCCCCATCATTTCAGCTTATCTTTTTCTGATCCATAATAGGTGGTTCTGTGACCATGGAAAAACCGCAAGATCATCCATGAAGGCAGATGATTTTTTCAAGGCTTAAACTATATTCACCCACCTTGTCATTGATGGTATCAATTCAATATCCCCCTCCCCCAAATAGACCAAGTTAAGATCCTCCACCCCAGCGTTCATTTTAAATTAAATCTACTAAGCGCTGCGTGTAAAATGCTCTATTCTGATTGGATGATTGGATGAAAACTCGACCTCAAAACCAAGTTAACATCCTCCCCATCGCCCATTCCCTCCCCCCTAAACGGTTTTGGGGGAAAGGATGTTAACTTCGTCCATGAATTGATTAAAACTGAGGTATTTTTGGGGTGAAATTAGAAATAGAAGTTCAGGATGAGGCTTTTTCAGTACTTTTGACAGCTTAAATTCTTCTGTCCTCGTTTCAACTGTGTACTTAATTGTTTATTCTCATGTTTTGGTGATAATATGTACTCCTTTTTTCGCTTTCATAGAATGTGAAAAAGCACAGCTTATTATAGAAAACTGTTCATGGCCAATTATTGTTCCGACTTTAGAGAAAACTAACGGGAGATTTATGCTCGGGAAAGCTTTTGATCCGGCGGGGGGGGGGGGGGGGGTAATTTGTGTGAGGGTAATTGGGAGGACGCGAAGGAAGTGGGAAGGCAGAATCGTGGGAGTGGTGAGCGGTGTTGAAGTGGTTACGTCTCCAACTCTCGCAATCGAAAGGTCGAATGGTCGAGGCCCACCATGAGCTGTGCTTGATGCTTGAGGGTTGCAGTCAAGTTAGCAAAGTCATGAATTATACGTAACAGCATTTGATTTCAACAACGAAAAATACATGAAATTGGTTTTTTGACTCACAGAGAAAAAAAGTTTTGTGAGTATATTGAATACAAAGACACACTTTAAACCCAATCCCTCGCCCTCAAATCAACAAATTATAAGAAATATATGATTAATGGAAATGTAAATACTCGCACTGGAAGATTTTAATTTAATGTTTGCAAATGAAAAAGTTTAAAAATTGCGACGATCCTACCTGTCGAAAATGATGGTGATGAGTATGCTGCCGTTGCCTAGCAATCCAATCATTGCCACCAGCACATACAGTTGGGTCAGAAAGTGATGAACCAAGTCCAAGTCCACCACCTCCTCCCCCTGCATGAAGTAGTCCCAGTCAAAAATGGTGGTGACAACAGTGTCATTGAATAGTTCAAGGGGCAATGACAAAGAAGAAGAGCCGCTATTTTCCGCATCATGGGAACCTTTCATGTTTTCTTCAGACTGAGTCTCGCAGTTAAAAGGTTAAAGGTAACCGCAATAATGAACGGAAAAGGTTGAAATAATTCTACTTAGGAGGAAAAGTTATCGCAGATCAGTATCTGACAATAAAAATTCGCCGAATTCAAGCAAC